>NW_012130135.1:433132-459740 GCF_000143395.1 Atta cephalotes
TTAGTGTTATCAGGTTTGTTCGAAAATTATGCTTATATATTGCGATTTTCTTCATATTTTAACTATAATTTGGATATTTCTTTGTATTTCCTCTCAAAAAATCTTTAAAAAATTTTATATTTTTATAATCCAAAAAATCTCTCGATGAAAAAAAAATTCCAATTGTCAGCGCCATATATTCCTCATACAACTTATCTCACTTCCTAGCACAAACACTACAACCCTTACTGGAAAATCCGAATCACACTAACTCAACGAACTTCATACAAAAGATTCAAAAAATCCGACTACGTCCCACAAACCTTGTAAGTTTCGACGTAGAATCCTTTTTTACACAAGTCCCAATAAAAGATACATTAAACATAATAAAGGCCTCACATGAAGGCCTCTTTGACTTCAACCCGCTAATAGAGCACTGCTTAACAACTACTTCTCCTACAACAATCAATTTTATGAACAAACTTCAGGAGCGATAATACCTGCCGAGTCACATCATCACCCAGCACGAAAACAGTCTGCAATCAACTCACTTATACATAGAGCTTTCACCATCTCTGACAAAGAACATCAGACTCAATCGCTTAAAATTAGCCTTACAGAAAAACGGACACGACAAAAAAGACATAATCAAAACAATCAATAAACATGCAAACAAGACAACGATCTCTGACACACAACCAGACGAAAGGATCTTGTCTATTCTCCTATATGTCAAAGAAACAACAGATCGGATTGACAGGATATTAAACAAATACAATATCCGAACTATCTTTTTTCTTTTAAACCATCCAAAAAAATAGGACAAATCTTAAGAAATTCTACAGATCAAAGACTCCTCCATTCAGCTCCGCAGGAATATACAAAATACCTTATTCCTGCGGGCAAGTATACATTGGAGAAATCAGGAGAATGGTCAACTTACGGATAAAAGAATGATGTCCAACATAACGTGTCAGGCTAAAACATGTCAGCATTATCAGCATTATCAGAACATAACATCAAAATAGGACATCAAATACTATTTGACAAAACGACCACAATAGCCAACATTACATCATACTTTCCAAGAAAGTATAGAGAAGCCATAGAGATACAAAAACATCCTAACAAATAAATAGAGATAATGGCTACAACATAAATAAAATATGAAAAACCATTCTTCCGGTTATTGAAGATTGGCCAATTTCCCCTCCGTCCTCATCCACAATTCTGTTCTTTTCCCCCACTATTCCAACAAGTAGCGTAGTATAAAAGGAATGGCCCGGAGGAACAGCTCAGTATCAGGCTCCTCGCCCTGATGAAGTAGACTTGGAATACCTGCAAGGTTCACAATACGTTGGTATTCCAAGAATGAATCTACACATGGAGGAAACGCGATATATCGCGTTATAATCTTTATATTCCAAATTTAAAATTCCAAATTTAGAAGAAAATCTCTCAACTGAAACAGTAAGTCTGTTCGCGTTGCATACTTTTTGCACTTGGCATCTTCGCTTTCTCTATTTTCAACGTCCAAATCCCTGTTTGGAGGTTCTCGCGCTACTTCCTACTCAATAGACAATTTATTCATAATAATACAATTAAAATAATGAAATAAAAAGATTGCTAACAATATTTTATGCTATTATACATTATTAATTTTATATGTTATTAAATATTTTTAAAATGACAAAATAAAACAATATAAATAAAATTACGTTGAATCAAAGCTCTTTTGAGATAAATCGATCAATGAATTAATGTCTTTGTGAGCCATGCTGGATCACTGGTGTGAAGTATTGTCTTTAATCTCTCAAACAAATTCATACGTTTCGATTCTTGTTCGGATCCTTTTCAATGTCAGAATTTACATTAGCGAAATCATTGTGTTTCCTGATTCACTGTACAATAATGAAATAAGTTAAAATTACAATTGATTACATGTATATATTACTAAGAACGCAGAATATTACCTTAATAATTAACTTAATATAAATATATAAATATATTTTGAACTATATTAACAATTTATGAGTTTCGTTAAAAAAAAAAGAGATTGACATGTTAACCAAAGTTAACGAAAGTTACAATTCGTCTGACTAAGAAGCAATATATATTGGTGTAATAACTAAGCATAAATGAAGAAAACTGGAGGAAATTGAAGAGAGGAAGTGATAATTGTAATAAATAAATAGTCATTAACTGTCTAATAGTTCAGCGTCTGTAAATTTAGACTGTTCTGTTTGTAAATGAAAATTATTTCAGAAATAAATCTTTTGTTTAGAATTCTTTCTTCGTCTAAAGTCTTTATGTTATTCCAATCGAATTTGTGTTCATGTTCCAAACATGATCAGTAAACAAAACGTTGTGATGTTCTCCAATTATGTGGTTTTTGTGTTTACTGATCCTCGTTTTCAAGATTCTGTTCATCTGACCCACACATGACGCATCACAGTCCCCACAATTATTTTGTAAACAATATTAGTACGAAACATAGATGGTCTGTCTTTATAAACTCTAATAAATACTTGCTCAGTCTATCAATATCCTTGTATGCCATGCTTACTACATTAAAGTTTTTGATAAAATTCAGGATTGGCAAGTAACGCATTATTTGTAACGTCGTTATCATTATAAGTTATTTTTTTCGGTAACGAATGGATAACGATATTTTCTTCTGAATAACATTCATGGTAACACAATTACATTTTTGGGATATGGTAACGATTTCATTAGTTTCTTTTATCGTTACTTTGTTTCTAATTACATAAAAGTTGTAACTATAGCCCTAGAAAACAGAGATGAAACATCAACGATCTGATTGGCTGTCTAAATCACGCGAGCACGCCTTTTTTTGTACTCATAGTTCACACGTAGATTAACTCAGATGTAATCATTGCAGTATATTTAATTTCTAAAAATAAAATTTTTTCTATGTCATATCTCACAAATTAAATATATGTATATAATGCAAATGATAAAACAAACAATATTATTTTTTTATTATAATATAATTTTACTCTTAGAGTATTCATGATGAGTCATTCGTATCTTGTTTCTTTTCTTCTAATAATACTGCACCTAACTAAATGATTTTTTCTATGCTTTCCTTCTTTTTAAATATACAACTTCATAAATGTTTTTTAACGATATTAAAATATTATATATATAAAAATCTATTCATATAACACAGGTTCATAGAAAAAAAATATCCTGTGCTGGGGGCGAGACCCAACTAAATTCTTATGCATTTTGAGTCGCTGAATATGAATTTGATATCAAAATAGGATCATTCAAGGAAAATTTTCAATCTAAAGTGAAAAAATAAGTCAAAAACCTCAAAATCTCTCCTTTTTTTGATATATTGTTATTGATATGTTTCTAAAATCATTGGCAAAAAATTTTTGATTAAACCTAAACCATAAGTGGATTGAAAAATACTTAGCCGTAAGAAATACTGTACTGAACGCTCTGGAATATTATAATATGCTATTACAAAAAACAACCCTTGATATCTCAATTGACGGACAAAGTGGAAACAAATGCCGTATCTACATCTCTTACATAACTTCTGACTATAAATTCTGAATGCTTAACTATAAATTCAGAATGAATATTACACATACAGGTTAAATTTAATAATTGCCGAGAAGTTACATTACAAACAAACTTTCAGGCAAGCAGCCATCAAACAACTGCCCGTACATCACATCTCTACTGTTGTACCAGTAAATATCTAAAAAAAAAAAAGATTGATTTATGTTCGTGCGCGCTTCCGCACTCTTTTGTCTTCAAATGATCTATGTAATGGTCCTCTTGCGTTTGTTTTTTTTCGCTGGTATTTCTCTCTTCAATTTCCAACAAAAATCAACTATCATATTGATATCTTATCTTCCTTGATACTGTTTTTCCATTTTTTTTGTCTTGGTGGAATTGTTCATCTTGCTCTTCACTGAAATCCCCAAGGTTTTCAGGAAAATAATCAAGGTATAAATGAAAAAAATGTATTTTCAGATTTATGGGACCTAATTTGCGGAAATTTTCTATGATATTAGCTATGATGTTTTTATAGTTTTCACTTTTCTTATTTGTCTATAACTTCTTTGAAGTTAACCCATACTGCCTTCTCGATGTTAATTATTTTAGAAACAAGCAACTTGCAAAATCATCAAGCTATATCGCATTCCAGTGCAAATGTAGTGATATCATACATAGGTGAAAACACCTACAAGTACCTACTGTTACCTACACGGAAGATGCTGGAAACGATGACAACCGCCCCCGAAAGAGGATATGTAGAATGATTCGTTTTTCGATTCACCATGAATACGAAACGATAATGAAATCAACGAAGACGCGCTGCCTTGTGGGAAGGGGAGAGGGGGGGGAATTAAGGTGTGAGGATGAAGCCGTAATATGATCGACGATGAGTTGACAAAGTCCTCGTCAAAATCGGAAAGCTCCTATATTTAAACCTAGGAAGATTGGGAGTTATCATTCCTCAGGAATTATTAGATTTATGTCTATAATGTGAAGCACTCAGAGTTCATCGCTAGAAGTTATGCAAGAGGTGTAGATATAGCGTTTGTTGCCACTTTATCCGTCAATTGAAATATCAAGGAGTGATTTTTATAGTGGTATATTAGTGGTATATTAGTATTCCAGAACATTTAGTACAGTATTTCTTGATGACTGATAAGTATTTCTCAACTCGCTTATGTTTTAATCAAAAATTTTTTGCTAATGGTCTTAGAATATATCAATAAAACAGAAATTTCGAGGTTTTTGACCCATTTTTTCGCTCTAGAAAATCCCTGGATGGTCCTATTTTGATGTCAGATTCGTATTCAGCGACTCAAAATATATAAGAATAGTTGGGTCTCCACCAGCACAGAGTGCTTTTTTTCTGTGGGCCTGTGTAATTTTTGTATATTTGCAAAAATTATGGAAACTTTTTACTCAATATAAATTAACTCAATATAAATTAATTCCTAAAGACTCCTTAATGATACACAATGGTTGGATATAACAAGGCACTGGGAGTCAAGCACGGTGATCCTTATGCAAAACCAAATTAACAAAATAACTTTAAAACAATCGTTACCACAATAATTACCGTGCTTAACTCCTATTGCCCTGTATCCAACCATTTTTTGAAATTAACACACACAAACGACCCATCATGCATAATAAAAGAAAATCGTATATGTATTAAGAGTTAAATGTAATATATAATTTAAAAATATCTTATTAAACGTAATACGAAAAATACATTTATTTAAGTATAAAAATTACAAAAAATGCAGTATACATTATGTGATATGAGTATTCATTCATAAAAATTACGCACATGTTTACTATAGGTTTACTATTTTTTGAGCTCTATTCCTTTACTAAAAAATAAAATTTTGACATCTTTTTTACATTTACCGCAAAAATCTGCTTATAATATTCTATTAGTGTCAAGAAAAGAAAGTAACGAAAAAGAAATGACTCGTTATATTTTGAGTAGCAATAACGGTAACGAATTATTTTTATGAGGTAAATTCCCTCATAAAATTCCCTGATAAAATTTCCCTGATAAAATTTTTTATTTTGTCAAAAATGCCTGCTATGTAAAGTATTGTAAAAAATATTTGCTTTTTTTTGTTTTAGAAGTATTCTCTTCATTTCTGATGACATTGCTGTTTCATAAATTAAATTTTTTATATAATCTTTTCTTGATGGTGAAAAAAATTAACTGTAATCCATTATTCAATAATTTTAATAATTTTATCTATTATATTTTATTTATTAAAATTTCTTTCTGAAAGAAAGGATGTGAAGTAACAGTACTCTTATCTATATATTTGGCCCAATATTACACCTATTTTTTGACCTAAGGGATGCTGAGAATAATAGTTTAAATAGCGCCCTGAAAACTTAGCCTTTGTACTATGACAAAACTCTTGCATTTTATCAACGTTAGAACCAAGAAATTCAATCTGTCACCTCCCTCCTTCAATGTAAACTTAAGTCTCGGATGGTAATTGTTAAACATATTACAAAGGTCATCAATGTCTTATCAATTGCAAGAACAATGTCGTGTACGTAATGTACATAAAACGAAGGTTTAGTCATTAATTTGTTAAAAATGTAAATTCTAAGTCTTGAAGGACTCCGAGATTATTGGCGATAACGATGAATCCATAGGTACGCCAAATGTCTGTAAATTTTGTCATTGAAATTAAAATAAGTAGAGTCAAAATTAAATTTATCCCATTTAAAAACTCTGTCTTTGTCAAACAAGTATTCGGATGAGATGTCATTTCTTGTTTATTCCCTCCACTAAATTTTTTGGAACGTAATAAAAAGAGAAACCACGTCCAGAAGAGAGAAGGGCGTGTCATTATCAGCAATTTTGAGATTTTTTTATGTTCTTGATAAATTAAAAACTATACCTATGTTACCTATGTAAATGGCCAGACGTAAATTATTTTTTAAAATATTGTGTAGAAAGGTCGCTAAGTTGTGCAGAGGAGTTCCAATGGAACCTATGATGGAAACTATGATGCGTAACGGGCAATCAGTCTTGTAAATCTGGGCATCCTACCATATGTTCGTGGTAAAATTGGATGAATTTAAATATTTATAGACTTATTTATCATTTCTAAACTTCTCCCTTTCTTCAACATGTTCTTTATAGTCATGATTATCATATTCACCGGATTTCGTACAACTTGTACACTCGTACAACTTGTGTAAGTATTGTGGTCATTAAGAATAGCTTCCATCTTTGTTGTAATCAGACTTATTCATAGCAGCCATACATTGTCTTCTCAGCGTGTAAATAGGATGTTATTCTTCACAAACTTTTTAGTTTCCCGCAATAGAAATCAAATCTATTTCCCTATAAAAATTCTACTTTGTTTAATGTTCTTAATTAATGGAAGAATTTTGTTTCTTAGATCCATAATGTTAAGAATTTTTATTTTTCTTATACTGTTTTAAATGTTTTTTATGACAAAATAAAAGATGTAAGATATTCATTTGATATATACGCATCTATTTGACACATATATTTGACATATATTCTATTTTTTTTGTTGAAGAATATAAAGGACTATGTCCAGCTTGGGCCCCGGCTGAACAGCATTGAAACCTAGCTAAGATTGTAGAGCATAAAAAAAAGATTAAAAAATTCCAGATGAACAACTTTGTAAAATGAGTCCCTTGAATGCTATAGCTGTTCAAAGTTCGCTATTATGACCATATATTGGTTTTATTCGATTTTTCGAATCATCTAGTATCTGGAATATGTCCAATTTTGATGAAGAAACTAAAATCCTTTTTGGATTTCAAATGAATAGTTATAAGTGATATATTAATCGATGAAAAAGGGAAAGAGACACTCAAAGTATGAAATAAAAGGTTTTAATTGTCTAATTGAAATATTAGGTGTACAATTTTGCTTCCGCCGTTTTTTTTCCGAAATTCGAGGCTTTATTGTAAAAAACCGGTTATACATTTATGATTCAAAGTATTGTCCATCGCTGGCCACTACTTTCTCCCATCTTTCGGGTAGCGTACGAATCCCGCATCGAAAAAACTGGTCATCTTTTGAGGCTATCCACGAATCGGTCCAATTTTTTACTTCTTCATAAGACCGGAAGTGCTGGTCAGCCAGGCCGTGTGCCATTGATCGAAACAAGTGATAATCAGAGGGAGCAACGTCTGGAGAATACGGCGGGTGGGGTAGGACTTCCCATTTCAACGTTTCCAAGTATGTCTTGACCACTTTCGCAATATGGTGTCGAGCATTGTCATGCTGCAAAATCACTTTATCGTGTCTCTCGTTGTATTGCGGCCGTTTGTCTTTCAATGCTCGACTCAAACGCATCAATTGCGTTCGATACCGATCGCCTGTGATTGTTTCAGTCGGTTTTAACAGTTCATAATACACTACGCCGAGCTGGTCCCACCAAATACAGAGCATGACCTTGGAGCCGTGAATATTCGGTTTGGCCGTCGACGTGGAAGCATGGCCGGGAACTCCCCATGATTTTCTGCGCTTGGGATTATCGTAATGAACTCATTTTTCGTCCCCAGTCACAATGCGATGCAGAAATCTCTTCCGTCTTTGCCTTTCAAGCAGCTGTTCACAAGCAAACAAACGCCGTTCAACATCTCTCGGCTTCAATTCGTACGGTACCCAATTTCCTTGCTTCTGAATCATTCCCATGGCTTTGAGGCGTTTTGAAATGGCTTGTTGAGTCACTCCCAATGATCGTGCCAATTCTTCTTGATTTTGACACGAGTCTTGCTCAAGTAATGCCTCCAATTCTGCATTTTCGAAACCTTCTCTCTTCCACCGCTATGCCGGTCTTCGACGTCAAAATCATCGTTCTTGAAGCGTTGAAATCACTCACGACATGTTTTTTCACTAATAGCGGCTTCACCATAAGTATTTGAGAGCTTTCGATGAGCCTCAGCCGCAGATTTCTTCATATTGAAGCAAAAAATTAAAACCTCCCGCAAATGACGAGAATTTGACTCGTAAACTGACATTTTCAATCGAGAATAACTTTATGATGCAGACACAAATCGACTAATGTTTCTATGGGGTTATGTTGACAGATGTCCAAGTTTATTGTATGACGTCTATCTATGATCTATTTATTTCGACCACCACTTACCGCTAAAGCCATCTACAGGAAAACGGCGGAAGCAAAGTTGTACATCTAATATGATCAATATATACCTTATCTCTCTTCAGCTTCCTCATCGGAACTCTCTAAAAGTAAAAAAAACATCATTAATTGTTTTTGCTGCCATATGGATAAGACTAGTATACATGGTAATATGGTAGATCCATGAATATTTTTAAAATATTTTAAAAACATCTAGTTACCATTTTGGACTTCTTAAAAACATTCATTTTAGGATGCAATAGACTAAAACTGAACTAAATTAATATAAAGAGTCTTTCAATAAAGACGCTCAATTTTTAAATGTAAATAAATCAAGTTGTGTATGAGATATCCATTCAATTTTTTTTTATTTGAAAGAATATTTTATGGCATTAAGTATGGAATATAACGTCACTTAAATCCGCCGCGGCTTCGCTTGGTGACACGTTCGGACGGTCCAATTTTCGATAACTTTCTCGCATAAATCTGGCAGAATTTGCTGGATGGCGTTTGTTATGTTGACTTTGAAAGCATCAATTGTTTGCGGTTTATTCGTATAGACTTGCGATTTAAAATAGCCAAAGAAGAAGTCTAAAGGTGTTAAATCGCACGATCTCGGTGGCCAATTCACATCGCGCGAGATAACCATGCCCTCAAATCGCTCGTGCAGAATGTCCATCGTGGCATGCGTGTGGCACGTAGCGCCATCCTGTTGGAACCATATGTTATCGGTATCCATATCATCCATTTTAGGTCACAAGAAGTTGCTTATCATCGATCTGTAGCGCTCGTCGTTGACGGTTATGGCAACGCCCGCTTCGTTTTTTGGAAGAAGTACGGACCGATGATTCCGAACAAACCAAAATCCGCACCAAACAGTGACTTTCTCGGGATGCATTTGGAGCTGGTGTATCTCACGTGGATTGGTATCGTCCCAAATTCGACAATTTTGCTTGTTCACATATCCATTCATCCAAAAATGGGCCTCATCGCTAAAGATTTGTTTGACGAAATTTGGATTAACTTCCAACTGCTCCAAAACTCAATCAGCGAACACATGGCGTTGTCTATGGTCATTTACTTTAAGTTCTTGGGTCAGTTGAATTTTATAGGAGTGCAGACCCAAGTCCCGACGCAAAATTCGCCAAATTGAAATCGCAGAAAGTCCAAGTTCTTGTGAATGACGATAAATTGACCGCCTCGGGTTTTCCCGTACACTCTCGCACAGCAGCGATGTTTTCAGCAAACCTTGCATTTTGGCGACGTACTGGTGTTGGTTGATTATTTATCGAATCGATTGACTCGAATTTGGCCACCAAACATCGAATAGTCGATTCGGCAGGACAGTTGTGGCGAGGATAAAAATCACGTAATGCGCGGGACGTTTCTCAAACGGAGCACTGATTTTGATAATAAAATTTGCACACGTTGCTCAACACTATGACCTTCCATGGTGATTTGCCATACACTATTAAACAATTCACAATAAATTTGACAGATGTCACTTTAACAACATGGCTACTATGATCTAACAAATTTCAAGCGTCCCTATTGAAAGACTCTATATTAAACAAATTTTAGACCACAATCAAATGATTCTTATATAAGTATTATTATTGATTAATATTTTATTCCAGAATACATAAAATTTATAATTTATAAAATTATGATAAAAAAAACGTTTTTCCCTGAATTCGAGAACTAATTTCATTGTAAAACGATCACCTATCCGGTTGCACATTGCCATCTATTATCCTTGATTTCTGAAATATGTATGGAAACCGCTGCACTTCGATAATCCACGAACCTATATAATCATGGATATATAATTATGCATCTGTTCGTATGTATGGTCCTGATAGAAATTTGTTTTACTGAACATCCAGTCAGTTACTGTCTATTATATATCTCTTTTATTTTACTTGGGATCTTTGATATATTTTAGACACATATGTTGTATGGGAGACGTTAATACCTAACTATGTTCTATCGTGTTCTGGTAAATCAGCGGGATAATTTAATCGCGATCATACTAAATAAATAATCAATAATTTAAAAAATAAAAGAAATTTGCAAGCAAATTTGACCTCCTGTAGATAATTACCCTCCCGAATATTTAGCTCACCTTTATATACCTTTGAAATTGTATTTGGCCAATATTCTGGCTTCTTATATGACAGAAATCGATAAGGAGAAATATTCCTTTTACCTAATCAATATCGGTAATAAGCGTAAATTTTTACGCTTTTAAATGATGCGCAAAACACGAACGCGTCGCGAAATGACCATCACATTAATAAAATCAGTCATTAATCAAAAATAATGTAATAATTCTATTGATATACGAATAAATTATGCGTTTATTTTTTTACTCGCGTTTATTCGCAATTAGAAATACATATCTAGTTATTAAAATAATCAATTAAAATAATCTAATTAAAAATAAATCTAAATTAAAAAAAAATATTTTATGTTATGGTAGTGTTTTGATTCGAAGAGACTCCGTCGTGAATATTACAAAATTTAGTTTCTTAATATGAACTTTATAATATAAAAATACAATTTTAATTCAAAAAGAAATAAATAAAAATTATTCAACCGATTACCGTCCGATCAATAATCCAAGGCCTATACATGTATTTTCATCGATTCAAGCGATGCTGAATTTCATTTCGAAAATATGCAGAGATAAGAAATTCAGAGGAATGACGTAAGATTCGAAAGAGACAAAAATTTCCCTCATGACTATTAATAAAAATATCTTTTTACATTATTTATATACTATTTATATATACTGTTATTTTTTACATAAAAATAGTATTTCATAATCTAGTATTTTAAAACGCAAAACTGATCAATTTTAAAACAATTACTACATAAAATTCTTCTATTTTACGACCAAATATATATGGATCTCAAGTCATTACTTCAACTGATATAAAATCTAGTTTATCAATTACTACGAATAGATAAGTTATATAAGTTTAGATTAAAGTCAGTGCATTGAGATAAATAATAATAATTAAGAATCATAAAATATCTTCTATAAAAAATAAAAAATAAAATAAATTGTACGAAATATACAACTCTATATTAAAATATTTGTTACTATTTCATTATAAAATATATACATATAATCAAAAGAAGCAATCAATCTAAAAATTCAATATCTGTATATGCATGTAATTGCAGTTTTTTGCTAACTTATATAAAATTTAATCCTGGATGAATATTTGGAAATAAAATAGATACACCGAGAGAAAAGTGTTTGATATTTGTGATTACAATTGCACAATAATAAAATAATTAATTACGATTAAGACACTTTTATGTTTATTACTGTTATAATATTAGTAGTGATAATAATCATAAGCGTATAGTTCTCTCAAATATGAAAAAATTATATGATAAATTATGCTAATTTCGAATATTAATACAGGAAAACATGAAAATGTAAATGATAAATAAAATAAAAATTATTGTTCAATAAATGCAACCATAATTACTATAAATACATTTTTTTTAATTAATTCACTCTTTATGTGGTAATAATGATAAAAAATATATTAAGAAAAATTAATCTCAGATAGTATTTGCAATAATTATTAATAGCATAATTGACTATACTTATATGTTAAAATTATTATATATATATATATAATTGTTCCAAAAATTATATTTAAATTGTGGTAAATTATAATTTAATTATGATAATTGTAATCATTTTTTTCTTTCAGTGTATTTGATGATAAATGAATATCGTAAATTAATTTAAAAAAATATCTTCATATGCATATATATTCAATCATAAGAAGGCATTCAGAATTAAGTTTATCCTAATTTGTTCTAACTTATCCATTTTAAGACAATATATAATAATATGCTATATATTATATATAATTATTCGCATATTGTTATTATATTTACGTATGCATGTATTTAGATATGTACATAAAATACTAATAAAATGACGATACATTCGTTACCCCAATAAAAATGTTAAATCATCACTCACCGATCGATGCGCAACAATGGAATTACATCTGCAATGTCGCTACGATGATTCTGCAATAATTAAAATCCAAATTAAAACAGGGTAAAGAAATAATTATTATTTAAAAAAATAATTATTATATGAATGTATGAATGTAATGCAGTTTTCTGGTAAATAATCATGCAAATTTGAAAATATAATTTTTATAGGCATCGAATTTTTACCTATTATTCAGTTAGATATAAAATAATCGTATAATCTCTTTTAGAGATTATATGATTATTTTATATCTAACTGAAACTGAATCTCAACAAGAATAAATTTACAAGAATAAATTTACAATATAAAACAAGTATAAAATTTTGTTTGTACAATTTTTAAATAACTTCACTTTTTTTTCTAATTATTATTTTTATATTATTATCAAATAAAATGATTTAAGAAGCAAAAAAAGATTAATTTTACACATATAAAAAATATTTACCGCAAAGTTACTCCACCGGTGCCCGAAGTCTCTCCCAAACATCCTCCTCCTCTAAGAATTGTGTTGACATCTTCTCGTACAGGATACTCGCGTAAAACACTCGCGAATAATATTCTATAATTGCGCGCGGACTAATTATTTATCAAAGTCTTTCGCGTTGAACTACAATTCCATCGAATATTTTATGAAAAGTCTTCTATTATTCCGATAACTTCAACAGCACTTCCGAAACAAACGCACGACGCGACGAATCGGCAGCAGTTCGTTCACTTCAATTAAATCGGCGGCGAGGGTACGTTAGCTTCTCCATCGGTGGATTTTTACACGGAAAGAACGATTTTACTCAATATCTAAAAATTTATCTAGATATATCATTCAGATAGATCCAAAAATTTTTAGATACTTAAGAAAAACCTTCTTTTCATGTATTAGGTGTAGTAAAAAGAAATCCATTATTTTTGCATGAAATTGAATGGAAAAATAATGGATTTGTTTTTACTACACCTAATATATCCTCCTATTACGTCAAGGTCGTACCCGTGAGCGAAAAGATATCATCTGAAAAATGTAATATATAAAAATGTAATATATATAATAATATTATGTATATTATTATGTAATTATCAGTAAACTTTTAGAAATGTATATCAAGTACTCATCAATTCATCACTATTACGAAATAAATTCGGAGCAGATAAAAGGGCTAAATCTCTTATTGCGATATCTGTAAAATTAGAGTCAATGAAATAGACTAGAGATTAATAAAAAAAATATTTCTTTTATTATTGACAAATAGGTCCAAAGTTATGCTTAATTTTTTATACGGATCGTATAATGAAAGATGTAGAAAAATGAAAAATTAATTAAATTATTAATTACACAAACTATATATTAGGTCTGAAAGTAGGCATAACATGAATTGCGTTATTTGCATGAATATATTTATTAACGTTGCTTTTTATGATCGTGATACCATTCGAAGCAACCGAGAATTATACTTAAGCGAGAGAAAAATTTTACATTAAACAAAAATAATTGTCGTCCGTATATAATTATTGCGAAAAAGTAATAAATTCTGTTTTTCATCGTGTTTTAATTCCAAATAAAACGTACAAAATATCTGTTCCATGATATATGATTATGTGTCATCTCGATCCTTTTATGAATAACTAATCGTGCGAGCTAATAATCGTATATACTATGAGTATTCGTAAAGTACAACTTTACGTGTCATCTAGCATTTATCGCAATCGTTTTCAAAAAGAAACGTGAAATTGTGAAGAAGAGAGTCCACGCGGCGCAATTACCTGCCCATATGAGTCACGGTATGAATGACTACACAGTGAATGCGCATAAACAAAGCATCCATACGCGCCACCCTTCCGCGTCAAAACAATCTCAACCGTCTAACTGTCGAGATATTAACGTATTTTACAAAATAGGACATCCTAAAATAATATATCCTTTACATTTTTAATATTTTCCGATTAATAGACTTTATTGCATGATTTTTGCTTTACTTACATTCGTTACGCACACTCATGAGTATTTTCGATATTTCAGTTATGATACGATAAGCGATTATTAATTTGTTATAACTTTTTATTACACCAAATCCACACAATGAACACAATAATAAAGTTTTTAATAAAGGATTGATGCTTTAAAGCTTTTTGTTACTTTCATAGTTTAATTCTGTCATTCAACTTTTATTTCGCATTCTTAATTCGGGAAAAGTAATAGATAAATTATGTTTAAATTATTTATCGCTAAATGTATATATGAATGCTATTCATATATATTATTCTATTTAATCCATTGTTTCATAATTAAAAAAAATGTTTGCATTTAATCTTTATTTAAAAAATGTATAACATAGCTTTACTCATAAGTCTTGTAGATAAAAAATAACGATTAAATAGATTTGAACTTAATATAAAAACGCAATATCGTAAAGCCATTATTATGACCATTTACGTCTTATGATAATTACATATGTATAAATACTAATTCCACAAGAAAAAAGCAATCTAATCTAGATTATCTATATGTGTTTTTATTCTTTCGCTCAATACTACTGGTCAAATAGCACTTTCAATTTAATATACTTTACAGTGTAATTCTTGCAAAGTTTCCTAAAGGATCTAAAGGAAAAAAATTGTTTCTGAAATTTTTGTAGAAAATATTGAAACGCCTTTATGTCTCATGCAGCAAGATATGATTTAAATTTAATCAGTAGCCATGACGAAAACAATCCAGACATTGGCGCCGTTATTGATCATCGGCTCGTTCTGCGGTTTAGGCTTGTTCGAATATCCTTTTAGACAACCTAGACCGTATTTCACTTATTTGTATTTCTTAATCACATCGACTCTTTTTACGTATTTCTTCTATTATCTAATTTACAATAGTTATACTCCATACCTATATAGTCTATACGTATCTTGGCCTAATGTAATAATAATGATCACTGCGATTGTGTCGATGTTTGTTGGCATATTTCGTTTTAAGGTAAGAATTTTTAAAGATACTTCAAATCTCTAATCTTTTTTAATTATCAACATTTTTTTTATCTTCATTTAATCGTTAAACGAAGTTTTCTTCATTGGTGTTTGTTTCTACCAATGTAAATTAATTTTAACCTTAATTCAATCCACTCTTCATGTTTTTTCTAATTTTTGTACCACTTCTGTC
The DNA here is from genome assembly GCF_000143395.1 of Atta cephalotes. NCBI lineage: Eukaryota > Metazoa > Arthropoda > Insecta > Hymenoptera > Formicidae > Atta > Atta cephalotes. The sequence goes on from NW_012130135.1 coordinate 448,953, forward strand.
AATGTACATAGTTTAATTTTAATCTTGGTTCAATTATCTCTTTCTAGTTCTAAGAATTAGAAAAAAATAAAGAGCAAATTGAACCGAAATTAATCTACACTGGAATCTAGAAATGGGTATCATAAAAAGACAAAAACTTAGTTCAAAATAAAAATTAAACTATATTAATAGAAACAGACATAGAGACGATAATTTTGATCTCTCAGTTACAGACAAATATTAATTTATAAAAATCTTTCAAAAATAAATATCAGTTTTAATGTGATGTTGTTGCATTCAAAATAGATAGAATTAATATTTGTATTTATATTATTACTTGATACAATTAATATTTGTATTTATATTATATTGTATTTATATTATTGTATATATATTGTCTGAAATTAACTTCCAACAAGATATCTGAGCCAAGTATTAAGTGTACAACTTTGTTTCCGCCGTTTTCCTATAGATGACTTTAGCGGTAAGTGGTGGTCAAAATAAATAGATCATAGACGTCATACAATAAACTTGGGCATCTGTCAACATAACCTCATAGAAACATTAGTCGATTTGTGTCTGCATCATAAAGTTATTCTCGATTGAAAATGTCAGTTTACGAGCCAAATTCTCGTCATTTGCGGGAGGTTTTAATTTTTTGCTTCAATATGAAGAAATCTGCGGCTGAGGCTCATCGAATGCTCTCAAATACTTATGGTGAGGCCGCTATTAGTGAAAGAACGTGTCGTGAGTGGTTTCAACGCTTCAAGAACGGTGATTTTTGACATCGAAGACCGGCATAGCGATGGAAGAGAGAAGGTTTTCGAAAATGCAGAATTGGAGGCATTACTTGAGCAAGACTCGTGTCAAAATCAAGAAGAATTGGCACGATCATTGGGAGTGACTCAACAAGCCATTTCAAAACGCCTCAAAGCCATGGGAATGATTCAGAAGCAAGGAAATTGGGTACCGTATGAATTGAAACCGAGAGATGTTGAACGGCGTTTGTTTGCTTGTGAACAGCTGCTTGAAAGGCAAAGACGGAAGGGATTTCTGCATCGCATTGTGACTGGGGACGAAAAATGGGTTCATTACGATAATCCAAAGCTCAGAAAATCATGGGGAGTTCCCGGCCATGCTTCCACGTCGACGGCCAAACCGAATTCACGGCTCCAAGGTCATGCTCTGTATTTGGTGGGATGGGCCAGCTCGGCGTAGTGTATTATGAACTGTTAAAACCGACTGAACCAATCACAGGCGATCGGTATCGAACGCAATTGATGCGTTTGAGCCGAGCATTGAAAGACAAACGGCAATACAACGAGAGATAAAGTGATTTTGCAGCATGACAATGCTCGACTCCATGTTGCGAAAGTAGTCAAAACATACTTGGAAACGTTGAAATGGGAAGTCCTACCCCACCGTATTCTCCAGACGTTGCTCCCTCTGACTATCATTTGTTTCGATCAATGGCACACGGCCTGGCTGACCAGCACTTCCGGTCTTATGAAGAAGTAAAAAATTGGATCGATTCGTGGATAGCCTCAAAAGATGATCAGTTTTTTCGACGCGGGATTCGTACGCTACCCGAAAGATAGGAGAAAGTAGTGGCCAGCGATGGACAATACTTCGAATCATAAATGTATAACCAGTTTTTTACTATTAATAAAGCCTCGAATTTCGAAAAAAAAACGGCAGAAGCAAAGTTGTACACCTAATAATATTTAATCTTAAGATTCCTGAGTAGTCAGCATGCGATTCAAAATTAGTTTGCGACCTGGCGAAATGTGGCGAAATCGATAGCCACACAGACACAAACACGAGTACCATGTGCTCTCGGCGCGCTGAAAGCGAACACATCTACATGAACTCGTGCTTTTGTCTGTGCGTGCGTGCGTGCGTGCGTGCGTGCGTGCGTGCGTGCGTGCGTGCGTGCGTGCGTGCGTGCGTGCGTGCGTGCGTGCGTGCGTGCGTGTGTGTGTGTGTGTGTGTGTGTGTGTGTGTGTATATGTGTGCGTGTTTTAGGAGCTCTGCACATAAAAAACAGAGAATTAGAATTTCAACCTATCAGAAACTGTGTATTCCACAATACATGATTTCTGATAGGTTGAAATTCTTATTCTCTTTCAGCAAGTATGAATTGAAATGGATTAAAATGGATTCAGAAATACGGATTCATGAATGTTAAAATGAATCCTTTTCAATCCTGAATGTATTTTTATTCATTTGTAGGAATTGCATAGAGCACCCTGCCGACAACTGATTAAAAAAAACCGAAAACAAAAGTAATCCATATCGATCGGGATTCTTGCACCGAGAATAGCATATTGAAACCGATTGAAAATAAATAAATCGAATTTAATCGCTCTTCATGATTATAATTGGATTATAATTGGATCATATGAATCTGTTTCAATCATAATTCCCCTATTCCATGAATGAAAACAGAATCGTATTTCAATGCAACCTGAATCCAATTTTGTGACAAACAAAAGTAATTCGATTCAATCGGATTCTCCGATTTTACAGACGATATTGGAATCACTTTTAATAAAATGATTATCCGTTTTTCTCACAACTAGCCAAAGTAATTCTATTTAATCAGAATGTCTCCGATTTTGCAGGTGATATTGGAATCCATTTTAATGAAACGATTATTTGATTTTCTCGTAACCGGCAAAACTAATCCTATTTAATCGGAATTTCTCCGATTTTGTCGTAACTGACAAAAATAGTTCGATTCAATCAGAAGTTTTTCGATTTTTCGGTAAAAATTAAATTGTCAATATATATATTTTTATTTGTAAAATTTTACTTTCATCGTTACAAGTACGTCTAATAGAAATAAAAATATGAAATAATATACGAATGAAATAATATACTAAACGGTATGCCCTAAAATTGAATAAAGCACTTAGTATGTCAAATGAAAAAATGTGTATACATTTGTACGTGTAAACAAAAATATAATTTTAATACAATGTATTTTGTGAAGAAAACAGGTACGAAAAAATGTTTCAAACAATATAAGCGAGTGGTTTATTCCCGAAAAGTCACTTAGAAAATGCATTAACCGATCAAAGTTCTAGCGACTAAAAATCATTCGATTCCTTATATTATTCTGCGAAAAAGCATTTATATATACTTTATTTTTTTAAGTGGTTAAAAAGTTATAAATAACTTTTTGTTTAAAAAATCTAAACTTTGAACAGAAATTCCGAAAAAATTTTTTAAACTTAATTGGATCAAAATGAACATTTTTTGTCTGTTAGACTTGATAAAATCAATAGTTTTCGAGATAAAAAAAATGTCAAAACTTGAAAATGACTATATTTATAATTTTTTTTCTTACAAACTAATCATCCAATTAGTACGATTAAAAAATGAAAATATTTGGTCACTCTTAAACGAGAATTTTATTTTATTTTAATCCTGTTATTGACAGTGAAAACTTTATTTGAAGCTCTGAAGCTCACGCGCCGCGGACGCGCCTTCAGAGTTTCTATTTTGTATAAAGTTCATTCTATTTTGTATAAAGAAGAATTTGATCTACTCGTTATTTATAAAAAGTTTACACATGCTATTAAAAACAGAGATAACTGAAAATGATTTAATGCAATGCGAGTACGATAAATCTAATAAAATTTATAGGATATTACGAAATATATTATGGAGCAAAATATATAACATTTAATGTTCATACCCTACTGCACATAGTTGAATCGGTTAAAAAAATGAGTCCTCTGTGGACACCATCATTTTTGCATTTGAAAGTAATATTTATTACCTAAAATGTATAATAGTCCGAATGGAATAGATCAATAGATGGTAAAAAAATTAGAAATTTTACATTTTAAAACAGAATATGTTAACTATTCGATACTTATAATTTACCATTATTGTATAAATTTATTTCAATATAAATATTTGTCTATGTCTTATATATAGTATATGATAGCAATAATGTCATTTTAGTTGGTAAAGGCTATGTAGTAAAGCTCAATGGAAAAGTTTACCGAGCATATAAAAAATGTAAAATCTTTAACGGTCAAAATACCACAGTATTTCACAGTACAATTAATTAATTTTCACAGTACAAAATACCAGAAAGCTCAACGAACAAATGATACAATAACTCAATTAAATTCTGGAGAATAAATATTGGATATCATTTTAATAGAAAACAAAAGTCTTTTTAAATTAGCAAAGATTGTAATATATTCCAATAGGCCTTTCGAAGTTTTACACATAGAAATGATTAAATCTGTAGATTTTGTAAACTACATAGTAGTTTCTATTGATAATGTACAAAGTAAGATAATTCATCAATGTAGATTGTTCTACATATTTATGTAAATCACAATGATTTTGAAATTTCATAAATATAAATATTTGTAATATATGTATTTTATTCTATTTAACATCTTATATTATTTATTGATATTCTTTGGTAATTATTTAGAATAGCATACCCCATCTAAAATCTTAATGAAAATACTCATCTGACATGTTTTCACTCAAAATGAAAGAATCAAAGGCAAAAAAATGCGATTGGCTTCGTGAACCAAGATATTAAAGATTGAGATTTTAAAGGTTAAGATATCTGTCATTCCGCTGCAGCGCTACGTATACGTAAGATCTATTCTCTTTCGAAGAATTCTAAAATAGTGCAATAAGTTAGAGTGAGTTGTAATTTGGAGCTTTCATTGATCTATATTTTAGGATCTAATGGAATATGCCAATCAAATGAAAAAGCTCACTAAGCAGACAATAAGCGATTGTCGAATACATATTTCTCTGCTGTAAACTGATTTAATTGTAATAAGTAAAATGATATATTCAATAGAGCAATTGAATAAAAATTCTTGGCTTGCTGTCCAAGATGTAGTTGGACATGCAAAATTGCAGCCGACATTTATCCGAAAATTGTTCTGGAATCGCAACTTAACCGAATGATTCTCGTAAATTTCTCTTTTGTAAATGCAATATCGGAAGATTTTTTACACGACATCTTATCCTTTACATTAAAAAAAGCGTATACAAAAGATCGAAATCGCGCGATTCATTACAGGTTTAATTATTTAAATCATTAATTAGGTAATATTATTAATTTTAATTAACGAATTAAATAATACACAATAAAACATTTGTAATATTTTGTAAAATTTTAATCCATATAAGAAAAATCAAAAAGATATACATTTTAAATAATAAACTCTATTACTTTAAAAATACAAAAGCACTACTTTAAAAACAACAATTCACTACTTTGAAGTGAATTATCGTTTTTAAAGCAGTGTGAATTATTTTTAAAATAGTGAATTGTCGTTTTTAAAGCGCTGAAAGTACTCCAAACTACAACTTTCTAATTTATTGCACTATTTCAGAAATTGCACTATTTTCGAAAAAGAATAGATCTTACATATACGTAGCGCTGCAGCGAGTCGGAATGACAGATACCTTAATCTCTAAAATTTCAAATTTTGATGCTTAATATCTCGGCTCACAAAGCCAACCGCCACATTTTTTTGTCAGATTCTTTCATTTTGAGTGAAAATGCGTTGGATGAGTGTATTTTCATTAAAATTTTAAATGGAGTATGCTATTTTAAATTATTACCTATTCTTAATTTTCATTTGTATTTTAAGTATTAATTCATTATTTAATGATATTAAATTTTCATTCCAGAAATTGAAAAATTTTGAATTAAAACAGATTTTTTGTGTTCCTCACGGAAAAAATCAATTTTAACATGAGGTATTCATAGTCAAAAGTCTTATTATAAGGCTTCTTTAAATTCATCTTCAAATGAAGTATGAATAAATTTAAAGAGGTCTGTATGAATATAGATATTAAAAGCATGAAAACAAATTTCATGTTCATCCATGAAATCGAGGAAATTTGTGATTAAATTGGCTCCCCTTTGTAAATGATGGTAAAATCAGATTCGAATTGCATTAAGGATCGATTGTTTCATCTTTTGGGTAAAGTTTACCTGTTAGATAAGTAGCAAGATTATCCAATCACGTGCGCGGATTGTCAGATTTACCTAACAAGTAAAATTTATCGAAAGATGGAATAATCGGCCCTAAGAAGGAGATCTAATGACACTGTTTATCAAAATCGCCAAACATGATGTTTTGTTATATTAATTAGATATAAATAAGCTTAGGTAAGAATAATTAAAATTAATATACAAAAAATTAAATTCTTATGAGTAGGATATATATAGCGGTTTTGGAACACTATGTATTATTAGGTGTATAACTTTGCTTCCACCGTTTTTTTTTCCGAAATTCGAGGCTCTATTGTAAAAAACTGGTTATACATTTATGATTCAAAGTATTGTCCATCGCTGGCCACTATTTTCTCCCATCTTTCGGGTAGCGTACGAATCCCGCGTCGAAAAAACTGGTCATCGTTTGAGGCTATCCATGAATCGATCCAATTTTTTACTTCTTCATAAGACCAGAAGTCCGGACTGGTCAGCCAGACCGTGTATCATTGATCGAAACAAGTGATAGTCAGAGGGAGCAACGTCTGGAGAATACGGCGGGTGGAGTAGGACTTCCCATTTCAACGTTTCCAAGTATGTCTTGACCACTTTCGCAACATGCTGTCGAGCATTGTCATGCTGCAAAATCACTTTATCGTGTCTCTCGTTGCGGTCGTTAGTCTTTCAATGCTCGGCTCAAATGCATCAATTGCGTTCGATATCGATCGCCTGTGATTGTTTCAGTCGGTTTTAACAGTTCATAATACGCCGAGCTGGTCCCAAATACAGAGCATGTCCTTGGAGCCGTGAATATTCGGTTTGGCCGTCGACGTAGAAGCATGGCCGAGAACTCCCCATGATTTTCTGCGCTTGGGATTATCGTAATGAACCCATTTTTCGTCCCCAGTCACAATGCAGAAATCCCTTCCGTCTTTGCCTTTCAAGCAGCTGTTCACAAGCAAACAAACGCTGTTCAACATCTCTCGGCTTCAATTCGTACGGCACCCAATTTCCTTGCTTCTGAATCATTCCCATGGCTTTGAGGCGTTTTGAAATGGCTTGTTGAGTCACTCCCAATGATGTCAATTCTTCTTGATTTTGACACGGGTCTTGCTCAAGTAATGCCTCCAATTCTGCATCTTCGAAAACCTTCTCTCTTCCACCGCTATGCCGGTCTTCGACGTCAAAATCATCGTTCTTGAAGCGTTGAAATCACTCACGACACGTTTTTTCACTAATAGCGGCTTCACCATAAGTATTTGAGAGCTTTCAATGAGCCTCAGCTGCAGATTTCTTCATATTGAAGCAAAAAATTAAAACCTCCCGCAAATGACGAGAATTTGACTCGTAAACTGACATTTTCAATCGAGAATAACTTTATGATGCAGACACAAATCGACTAATGTTTCTATGGGATTATGTTGACAGATGCCCAAGTTTATTATATAACGTCTATGATCTATTTATTTCGACCACCACTTACCGCTAAAGCCATCTATAGGAAAACGGTGGAAGCAAAGTTGTACACCTAATAGTATGTATACGTACGTATATGCAGTGCGTACGTGCCTGCGCGCGCGCGCGCGCGCGCGCGCGCGTGTGTGTGTGTGTGTGTGTGTGTGTGTGTGTGAAGCAAATATCAGAGAGAGGGAAGTGCACACAGACGTTAGGGTTCCATGGCGCGGGGGATGACATCAGGAGGAGGAAGGAATTTGTTCTTTTTTTTCTTTTCAATCTATTATCTTCTCTCTTCCACCCGTTGTAGGATACAGTTCTTTCTATCCTACCCATTGCGGTCCTATTATTCGCGCTCTCTCTTCCTCCTATTGTATTCTCTCTTACGTTCTCTTTTTTTCTTTCGCATGTGATATTTTATTAAATAGATATTTATGATTTTTGTTTGATGTAACTTAACAACAAAATTGATTTTTTTTTTATTAATGTAATATAAATTGTCAAGCACGCTTTCTTATCTACTAATTCAATACTCATTGTACTACTGAACAAGTATTATATTATAAATTGATCTCTTAACTACAAGGAAAGGAAAGAGAAAAAAATTAAAACATATTTAAAAAAAAATCTTATATTTTATTCTTTAAACTAGATTTCTTTTTGGTGTTGTGACCACTAATTGTATATTTTAAAAACATTTTATAACACACATTTTATAACACACAATTCTTAACATGTTTTATACATCGCATAGTAACATCAAGATTATTCAATGATTCTATATTCGTAATCGAGGGTCTCAATAGTTAAATCATCGCTATCAAGTATATTAGCCAGCCATTGGCATTTTTCACGTCCTTTAACGTATACGAGAGCTTTATTATCATCATTCTCTCCCGTACCAATCATGCAATGCTAAACGATCAAAGTGATTAATGTCGACAATCAACAATAAAGTACAGATTGAAAAAGAAGCATGAAACTATGCTACGCAAGCATGAAAATATGCTACCGATTTCTATACGCGGTATCATCTGCGGTCCATCTGTGGTAAAACAAATATGTTGATAAATTTGCTGAAAGTCCACATGGCTTACGCTTCGAGAACGTGTACGTGTACTCGAAGTCGTTGCAAAAACCAAAATATCGATATTTGGAGAATTTATTGACATCGATTGAAGAAATCGGTTATTTTACATTTTTCAATAATAGCGATATAGTTCCACCAAATGAGGCGCTTCCAAATTCAATTTTTATCTTCGATGATGTGGCATGCGACAAACAAAACGCGATCAGAGAGTACTTTGCGATGGGCCGTCACGCAGACGTCGACTGCTTCTATCTATGTCAAATGTATGCAAAGATACCAAAGCACCTCATACGCAATAATGCAAATTTGTTGATCCTGTTCAAATAGGATGGTACCAACTTGAAACATGTATACAATGACCACGTAAATATCGACATGTCTTACGAAGATTTCTGCAAACTGTGTCGTTGCTGTTGGCAACAAAAGTATGGATTTGTAGTAATAGAGAAAGACAGTGCGTTTATGAATGAGCGATACAAAAAAGGATTTAATGAGTTTGCGATACCTTAATGTGGTTGTCGATATGTCAACTATGAAACATCCTCCTCCTTCAAGTGCAACATGGATAACAGCAAAGAGCTCGCGAGGGGATAGCGAGAGGATAGCGAAACAAATTGCAAAAACGAGTGATTCGATAAAAAGTATCACGCTTTAAAAACCGATAAAATAGAGGAAGATATAGCCTTGGAGAAACACTTTAAACCCATCGTAGAATCTTTAAAACAGATTGTCGAAAACATTACTGACGAAGAATCTCAATCGATTAAGAAAGAAGCTAATGTTGTCAAGGATAGAAATACTAAGAAAAGAAAACCAGAAGAAAATCAAAAAGATGATGAACATGATAATAATGATGATGGTAATAATGATGGTGACAATTTCTGGATAAATTCATGGCTTCAATTAACATCGTCTAAAACAAAGCAACGTATACAAGAATCGAATGTTACGTCGGATTCCAATTATGCATCACCTGAATCACACAAATTATCATACGAACATTCACACCTTCCATCAATCGAAGACGTTTGAAACGCTCAATGAAACGCTCAATGAGCCGCTTGAAATGTTAAACGATCATTGCAAACCCGACAAGTTCATGAAGAGTTGCATAAACAATTGGGACCACTTGGACAAAAATACATAAACATGGTTCTCAGTGGTGATAGAGAAAAGATGATCGATCACGTTTATGGCGTATCACCTTATCAGTGAGAACTGTAAGATGCTCAGTGATAAACAGTTCGATATAAACAAATAACATTATGATAATAGAGTAAAGTACAAAGGAACGCCTGACTAGTATGAATTAATTTTCAAAAGAACTCCCGACGACAATATTTACACAGAGAATGATAAACTAGCATAAAAGTATACTATTAGGTGTACAACTTTGCTTCCGCCGTTTTCCTATAGATGGCTTTAGCGGTGGTCGAAATAAATAGATCATAGACGTCATACAATAAACTTGGGCATCTATCAACATAACCCCATAGAAACATTAGTCGATTTGTGTCTGCATCATAAAGTTATTCTCGATTGAAAATGTCAGTTTACGAGTCAAATTCTCGTCATTTGCGGGAGGTTTTAATTTTTTGCTTCAATATGAAGAAATCTGCGGCTGAGACTCATCGAATGCTCTCAAATACTTATGGTGAGGCTATTAATGAAAGAACGTATCATGAGTGGTTTCAACGCTTCAAGAACGGTGATTTTTGACGTCGAAGACCGGCATAGCGGTGGAAGAGAGAAGGTTTTCGAAAATGCAGAATTGGAGGCATTACTTGAGCAAGACTCGTGTCAAAATCAAGAAGAATTGGCACGATCATTGGGAGTGACTCAACAAGCCATTTCAAAACGCCTCAAAGCCATGGGAATGATTCAGAAGCAAGGAAATTGGGTACCGTATGAATTGAAACCGAGAGATGTTGAACGGCGTTTGTTTGCTTGTGAACAGCTGCTTGAAAGGCAAAGACGGAAGGGATTTCTACATCGCATTGCGACTGGGGACGAAAAATGGGTTCATTACGATAATCCAAAGCGCAGAAAATCATGGGGAGTTCCCGGCCATGCTTCCACGTCGACGGCCAAACCGAATATTCACGGCTCCAAGGTCATGCTCTGTATTTGGTGGGATGGGCCAGCTCGGCGTAGTGTATTATGAACTGTTAAAATCGACTGAACCAATCACAGGCGATCGGTATCGAACGCAATTGATGCGTTTGAGCCGAGCATTGAAAGACAAACGGCTGCAATACAACGAGAGAAA
>NW_012130135.1:460541-461380 GCF_000143395.1 Atta cephalotes
TATAATGGTAAATCATTGTGCGTGCTTGCAATGATTTACCATTATATGATTTTTACATTATATTCATTACCAATTTGCTATGAAGCCAAAAATTATTTTTTTCATGTTCGAACATTGTATACTTTGAACTGTGTCAGTATACTCACGGTGTTAGTGAGAAATTTAAATATTTTGTGACTTTTACGCCAAAATTGTATTATTAATCAATGCGATGCTGCAAATACTCTGCATAAAATTTATGATAAAAATTCTATTACTGAATGTGAACTAATAGTTTACGCGTTAGATAATATTGTATACGCTGCGTTATATGAAAAATAAATGTATGTATTAAACATATTACTCAGTCTTCAAAATGATTCACTCCTTCTTATTATTTTCTTTTTCTCAACTCCAAGTTAGTAGATAAGAAAGCGCGTGTAATAATTTATATTACATTAATAAAAAAAAATATCAATTTTGTTGCTAAGTTACATCAAACAAAAATCATAAATATCTATTTAATAAAAAATCACATGTGAAAGAAGAAAAGAGAACGTAAGAGAGAATACAATGGGAGGAAGAGAGAGCGCGAATAATAGGACCGCAATGGGTAGGATAGAAAGAACTGTATCCTACAACGGGTGGAAGAGAGAAGATAATAGATTGAAAAGAGAAAAAAAGAAAAGAAGAACAAATTCCTTCCTCCTCCTGATGTCATCCCCCGCGCCATGGAACCCTAACGTCTGTGTGCACTTCCCTCTCTCTGATACTTCCTTCACACACACACACACACACACACACACACACACACACACACACACACACACACACACACACACACACACAACACACGACAC
>NW_012130135.1:462760-463660 GCF_000143395.1 Atta cephalotes
TTTTTTACAATAAAGCCTCGAATTTCGGAAAAAAAACGGCGGAAGCAAAGTTGTACACCTAATACATAAATAAAAACGTTCGTCAGAATGCATTCTTATGAATCATTGTACAGTTTGAAGTATGTATTTGAAAAGTGATTTCTATGATTGCTAAGATAAGTAAATTTTACATTTGATATACTATCCAAAATGTATATTTGAAAAGAACAGATTTAATCTCATTGGCGCCGATTCCATAGATAAAAAAAAGTTCGATATGATCAAAGTGCATTCTTATGACATGTGTTACTGCATAGTTTGATGTAGGATTGAAAATGAAAAAAAATCCTCTCCATATTTAAAAAAAAAGTGGAAGGGAACACTGTTTAAAAGAAGAGCCCAGCTAATATTATCACATCAGTCTCAAAAGAAATCGAATAGTAAAAAGCTCTTGAAAATATACAGCGAAAAGATAAATTATTATGTTCCAATTCAAACGGGAAGTGAAACATGCGAGGGACAGTAAGTTTGTGTTCAATTATATAAAATTTTCGTTTACACGCTTTTGATATATATTATACATTTTTTTTTACTATATTCTTCTTTCTTTAACAGCACATCTTGTCATACTCCTTTTATTTTGAGAATTCGCATTGATTCGCATTGACAACTATAGCTTATAAATATCTAGATATTGGAATCAGCGTGGGATTTATGTTCTATGTAAAAATTGTGATTGGTAATAATCGAAGCAATCGCATAATCTCATACGACATAGAAAGCATTCATCGAGAGACGTGCAAATGTTGAGCGATTAGTGCAATCAACTGTTTCCTTCTCTTTAACAATTCAAGATTTAATTGTGGAACTTGTTAAAATTGGTAATGAATATAATGTAAAAATCATATAATGGTAAATCAT
>NW_012130135.1:463918-482424 GCF_000143395.1 Atta cephalotes
CTACACACACACACACACACACACACACACACACACACACACACACACACACACACACACACACACACACACAAACACACACGCACGCACGCACGCACGCACGCCGTGCAAATATAACGTGTATAATTAAAAATTAAATCAAATTTAATTAAATAATATATTATGTTGTATTATATTATGTAAAAAAATTTCCGATTTAGTCAGAATTTCTCCCAATTAACAATTGAAAATTAAATCGAATTTAATGCAACGTAAATCCGATTTTGTCATGATTGACAAAAATAGTCCGATTCAATCAGAATTTCTCCGATTTTTCGATAAAAATTAAATTGTCAATTATTATACGTATTTTTATTTGTAAAATTTTATTTTCATCAAGTACGTCTAATAGAAACAAAAATTAAATTGTTACGTCTCCAATAAACAAAAAAACGCTATTAGTCTAAAATAATTCGACCAAAAGAGTCATTTTCAATTTTAATTTCAAAATTATTTATTAGGTGTACAACTTTGCTTCCGCCGTTTTTTTTTTCGAAATTCGAGGCTTTATTGTAAAAAACTGGTTATACATTTATGATTCAAAGTATTGTCCATCGCTGGCCACTATTTTCTCCCATCTTTCGGGTAGCGTACGAATCCCGCGTCGAAAAAACTGGTCATCGTTTGAGGCTATCCATGAATCGATCCAATTTTTTACTTCTTCATAAGACCAGAAGTCCGGACTGGTCAGCCAGACCGTGTATCATTGATCGAAACAAGTGATAGTCAGAGGGAGCAACGTCTGGAGAATACGGCGGATGGAGTAGGACTTCCCATTTCAACGTTTCCAAATATGTCTTGACCACTTTCGCAACATGGTGTCGAGCATTGTCATGCTGCAAAATCACTTTATCGTGTCTCTCGTTGTATTGCGGCCGTTTATCTTTCAATGCTCGGCTCAAACGCATCAATTGCATTTGATACCGATTGCCTGTGATTGTTTCAGTCGGTTTTAACAGTTCATAATACACTACGCCGAGCTGGTCCCACCAAATCCCAATACAGAGCATGACCTTGGAGTCGTGAATATTCGGTTTGGCCGTCGATGTGGAAGCATGGCCGGGAACTCCCCATGATTTTCTGCGCTTGGGATTATCGTAATGAACCCATTTTTCGTCCCCAGTCACAATGCGATGCAGAAATCCCTTCCGTCTTTGCCTTTCAAGCAGCTGTTCACAAGCAAACAAACGCCGTTCAATATCTCTCGGCTTCAATTCATATGATACCCAATTTCCTTGCTTCTGAATCATTCCCATGGCTTTGAGGCGTTTTAAAATGGCTTGTTGAGTCACTCCCAATGATCGTGCCAATTCTTCTTGATTTTGACACGATTCTTGCTCAAATAATGCCTCCAATTCTGCATCTTCGAAAACCTTCTCTCTTCCTCCGCTATGCCGGTCTTCGACGTCAAAATCACCGTTCTTGAAGTGTTGAAACCACTCACGACACGTTCTTTCACTAATAGCGGCCTCACCATAAGTATTTGAGAGTATTCGATGAGCCTCAGCCGTAGATTTCTTCATATTGAAGCAAAAAATTAAAACCTCCCGCAAATGACAAGAATTTGGCTCGTAAACTGACATTTTCAATCGAGAATAACTTTATGATGCAGACACAAATCGACTAATGTTTCTATGGGGTTATGTTGACAGATGTCCAAGTTTATTGTACGACGTCTATGATCTATTTATTTCAACCACCACTTACCGCTAAAGTCATCTATAGGAAAACGGCGGAAGCAAAGTTGTACCTAATATATATCCCATTTCTTACAAAGTACGTGATAATATTTAATATTTAATTATGAACATAACATATGTTATTTAGTAAAAACGAGTATAAGTCGAATACTTTTATTGCGGATTCGAGAAAAAAGTTAATTAATCGTTGCATTAAAACAGATTTCAATATCGCCCGCAAAATCAGAGAATTTTGATTGAATTTGATTACTTTTGCCGATGAGAGGCAAATTTGATTTACCTAGTTGTGTATTAAAGATCCTTAAATCCGAGTTTATTTTTATTCCTGAAATTGGAGAACTTCGAATTCAATCGGATTAATGTCGTTTAACCTAGCAAATAGAATTAAATTGAATCGGTGTTCCTATAATTGAAATGGATTGAGCCGTTACAAGAAAAGTATATGATTTGAGCGGATTTTGGATTATTCATCCGATTATTCGGGATCTGTTTGATAACAATATGAATTAGAACGTAATGAATTCGGATCGGAAATAATCTGTGAAAGCGAAGCTCAAGACACAATGCGAGACAATAGCGATAGCGATAGACATAGCGATAGCGATAGGAATAAAGGAATCCAACATACGGGAATCCATATCTATCCATGTCAATGCACATAGGAACACGGAATAGCGGTAGCGATAGCGATAGTGATAAATTTCTAACGAGTTGGAATTCTGTGTCTATCGCTTTATGGCCTATCAATCAGCGTTCAGATTTTTCATTCTGTTTATATACGCTATAATCTCTTTTCACGTTTTTCCAGTTTCAACTCCTAGTTTGATTGTGATAAACTTAAAAAAATGGATCATTTCAATTATTATAATAATAATATGGATAGTACATACAAGACATCAATGACAACCAAGTGGGCGATAATGAAAAATTCGGTGACGAACTTTTAATCGATCTTGTACGAAGTCGCTCTTACCTATAATAAAAGTAAGAAAGATTATAGAAATGCAAAACTAAAAGAAAATACATGGAAAGAAATGGTTGAAATTTTAAATGTTATAAGTAATTTTGAATTAAAAATTAATATATTTATAAATTTGAAACAAAAAAGGCTAGATAAACTATGCAACTATTGCTACAAATCTTTTCAAATAAAAAATATAACGATTCAAATGTTTATTATTAAATTGACCAAAAATATTAAACATTATAAATCTAAATAGAAACAGAAACAATGATGAATAAATATTTCGAGCCTTATCGGATCATTTGCAATGTTGTTACAATAATTTTTCAAATTAATTATAATATTAAAGCTAATTAGGACTATATATAATATTTTTTAGTTTCAAAATTATTTTAATTGGGCCTTTATTCTTATTTTATTAATATACTTATTTACTGTCTTATTTAATTTCTTTTCTATAAACTACCAAACATATAATTAGTGCTAAACATAGCGTTTATGCTTGTGTTATATTAAAAATATATGTTTATGATGTAAGTATTAGATTGTCAAACCCAATGGCTTTGATAATGTTTCAGCAAAGAACGGCAGAATGGGAACAGGAAACCAGGAGTGGTGCTAGAAAGCCCATGAGACAGAAATAGTTGGAAAACTTTATGAAAGTCTCAACTTTCTAGAAAGGCATATGGCTCATAGAAAGTTAATATTTATTTTGTTATAATTATTATGATCTTATGAAAATGTATGTACATACATTTTCATAAGTATTTATCATTTCAGAATTTTATCAAATGTAAATACATCCAATTCAATGATACATCAAACAATAAATGAGAAAATAACAATTGCGGTACGAAGTTATTTTTTCTAAAATGTTTTTAAAATGATATTATTTGATTGTATGTTTTTATTTTTCAGAATACAGTTTACTTTACTATTACAACAATTGCCAGCTTCATCATCACAGCACCAGGTTCAGTGTTAGAACGATTCTGTTTCATCATTACAACGATCGACTGCTTCACCGCACAGTTGTCGCCAGTTTCATCATCACAGGAATCAGCTTCAGCGTTACAACGACCCACTATTTCACTATTACAACAATTAATTGTATCGTCACAGCAATCGAATGTTTTGCCATTACAGCGATCAGATTCAAAGACATCAGAAAGAACGAATCCGACTGCGTGTGTAAAAAGTCAGAAGCGAATCGAAAAGGATCGAAAAAATGATTCGATAGAAACTATTTTTTTGCAAACTTAATACTACATTGAGTATGATGGCAACTCAGGTGTCTTTTAGAAAGGATGAGAGTTTGTTGGAAAAGAACAATCCTGATATTCTTATCCTGATAAGAATCTAATCATCGCAGAACTCAAAAAAATAACGAAACCAAGAAAGAAAAGTATATTAAAAAGGAAATTTATGAAAATATTATATTTTTCTGATATCTAATAAAATACAAGTATATGTTCACAATGCAACAACATAAACACAATGCGAAGGAACACGATTTCAACCCATCAGAAATCAGATACACTGGAATATACACTTTCTAGGTTGAAATCGCGTTATTCCTATCGTGTTTAAAACTTATAGTATAATAAATATTTTTTTTTAAATATAATAATGTTTTTTGAAATATAAGAAATGTTTTTTAAAATACTATATGCATATATATAATATAATAAATGTTTTTTTAAGTAATATTAATGTTTTTTTAAGAAATATTTTTTTAAAAACAGTCTAGGTAATTTATTTAATTACAAAAAATGATTATATCATTACAACAAGAGAGAATAATGAGAGAATATTTTATTTAAAAAATCTATTCTTTTTATACCTCAAATTCGGAACTGGTGCAATAAGTTAGAGTGAGACAAATATAATGTCACTCACTTTAATTTATTATACTAGTTCAGAACTTTTCAAGAAGAACAACCTAAAACTCATTTGAAAAAAATATAAATGTCAAAATTTATTTTATAACTATTAATAATGAATATGTTTATGTATTTTATATTAATAATTAAAATTTTCAATTTTACGTCATATCATGATGTACGTATACATTCGAATTGCCATGGAACTTAGCCAGCAGGTGTCATGAAGTATGATGACAGAGTATCTCGCATTGTATAAACATCTTTCGTAGCTCGATGTGCTCCGCATTTTCCAATGTGTCTTATATGATCACTTTGCGATTGTTGTCATCATTCTCCTTCGATTATTTCTCCTTTCTCAGTTTCTCTATCTGCGAATTGAGGCGGACATTTATTTTTGCTGCTGTAGTGCTTACTCATCGTTTTTTTATTATTAAAAAATTGTGTAAGCACATTGCTGTTAGTATTTGTCAACATCTGGGGTAACATAAATTGATCTTAGAAATATCCTTCATCTAGCTGAAAGAATTCCAAAAGTATTTTCTATCGTTCTTCTGACCCGTGATAAGCGATAGTTGAAAATTCTTTTTTGATCATTTAAAAATTTGTCTGGATAAGGTCGCGTTATGTTGGTAGACATTTGAAAGGCTTCGTCGGCAACAAAATAACAAGATGTTTTTTGATCACTTTCTGGAAGATGAGCTGTTCTTTTTGGTAAATTCAACATACTTTCATATAACACTTTTCCAAAGATGATAGAATTCCCTCATTGCTATCGCTGCCATAAGCACCTACATCAAAAAGCGTAAATCTATATCTGGCATCACAAGTGGCTATCATACGAGACTAAATGTTACTTCTTGTAAATATAACTTCTTGTAATTAAAGTACATAGATCCAGAGTTTGAAGGTGCCTGAATGAATTAAGTGCCATCTATTGCTCCAACACAATTTGGCAAATTTGGCAAATAAGCTTAAAAAATCTGAACAAATCTTTTTCCTGTCGGAGGTTTCATATAGATCGGCATTAAAACTTTTGCTATAACGGAGAATATTTCTTTCACAATCATATGAGCAATAGATTCTCTGACTCTGTAAGCTAGAGCCACAGATAGCATTTGGTCTCTAATTGCCAAATATCTAATGTAACAAATTATTAATAGTTATATTAGTTATTAGCTTATTGTGAGACAAAATACAATTAATAAATTAAATATAATTATAGTTGAAATGAAAATATATACCTCAATGTTATTGCAAGGCGCTGTTCTGGACATATTGATTATATTGTTTTTTCTCAAATGTCTTACCAGTCGAAGAAGTTCATAAAATGTAGGCACCATTCTTGTATACCAAAAAAAGAAATCTGTCTTCTTTTAATTCCAGAATTGAGAAGTCACAATACTGTAAATGCTTCTGATTTATAGGATGTACTCATCATCGTCGATTTCTCCAATGTTTGTTTTTTCCTACTCTTCATGTAATATATAATGCTAACACAGATATTTTGCAATGATAAATGCCAATTCATCTTACCTAAATATTTACATGAAAATATAATATTGGGTATAATATGGGAAAAAGTTCGTGGCGTTTTTCCCGCTAGATGGCATTAAATGCTCAGCAATCGGCAACTACTAATCGCATCGGCAACACGTGCGTTTAAAAAGTGACATTTTAACTTTTGTTTTGAGCCGAAAAAGATTGAAATCGGTGAAGTGGAGTTATTTTATTTTGAAAATGGAAATAAATAAAGAAAAAATTCACTACATTTTGTATCACTACGAAAGGCAAGAATGCTGCACAGGCTTGTGAAAAAATTTGAGCTATTTACGATGAAGATACTCTATCAAAATCAGCAGCACGGAAATGGTTCGCTCGCTTTCGTGGTGGAAATTTCGATGTGAAAGAGCTCGCTCCGGTCGATCAATCATTGAAAAATCCGATGAAATCATGGTAAAAGTCGAGCGTGATAAGCATGTGAGCACTGTGGAGATTGCCAGGGAACTAGGTAGCGACACAAAACAGTTTTAAATCATTTACACAAAGCTGGATACAAAAAGAAGCTCGATGTTTGGGTTCCTCACGAGTTGAGTGTTAGGAACATGATGGACCGAATTAACAATTGTGATACGTTACTGAAACGAAATGAAATTGAGCCATTTCTGAAGATAATGATAACTGATGATGAAAAATGGATCACCTACGACAATCCAACTAGAAAAAGATCGTGGATAAAGAAAGAAGAGAAGGCGCAAGCAATCGCAAAACCTGGATTGACGATGAAGAAAGTGATGTTGTGTGTGTGGTAGAACTGGAAGGGAATCGTTCACTATGAGCTGTTATCGTCCAATCAAACAATTAATTCCGAACTCTACTGTGTGAACAACTGCAGAGATTACAACAAGCAATTGAGAGGAAGCGGCCAGAATTAATCAATCGGAGAGGTGTCATCTTCCATCATGATAACGCTCGACCACACACATCTTTGATGACTCGGCAAAAATTGCGAGAACTTGGCTGGGAAGTTTTAATGCATCCACCGTATAGTCCTGACATAACACCCTCAGACTATCATTTGTTTAGACTATTATTGTTCAGACTATTATTTGTTGTCTCTGCAGAACTCTCTTAATGGTGTAAAGCTAGCTTCAAAAGAGGCCTGTGAAAATCACTTGAAGCAGTTTTTCGATTAGAAACCACAGAAGTTCTATCGCGATGGAATTATGGCTCTGCCCCAAAAATGACAAAATATTATAGAAAATAATGGAGCATATTTGGTTTAAATAAATTGATTTCAATACTCTAAGAAAAATACTTTAATTTTACTAAAAAATCGCCACGAACCATACCCAATAAATAGAAAATTGTATAATATGTTATATTATATATGAATGTTTCGATAGAAAATATTTGTTCATTATTGTTTTTGTTTCCACTTAGGTTTATAATGTTTAATATTTTTGGTCAATTTAATAATAAACATCTGAATCGTTATATTTTTTATTTTAAAAGACATTCTATTACATATACATTTCTAGCAACAAATACCTTGCATAGCTTATCTAGCCTTTTTTGTTTCAAATTTATAAATATATTAATTTTTAATTCAAAATTATTTGTAACATTTAAAATTTCAGCCATTTCTTTCCATGCATTTTCTTTTAGTTTTGCATTTCTATAATCTTTCATACTTTTATCATAGGTAAGAGCGACTTCGTATAAGATCGATTAAAAGTTCGTCACCGAATTTTTCATTATCGCCCATTTGGTTGTCATCAATGTCTTGTATGTCATAATGTACTATCGATAATGTACTATCCGTATTATTATTGTAATAATTGAAATGATCCATTTTTTAAATTTATCACAATCAAACTAGAAATCGAAACTGGAAAAACGTGAAAAGAGGTTATAGCGTATATAAACAGAATGAAAAATTTGAACACTGATTGATAGGTCATAAGGCGGTAGACACAGAATTCCACTCGTCAGAAATTTATCACTATCGCTGTCGCTATCACTATTCCGTGTTCCTATGTGCATTGACATGGATTGATATGGATTCTTGTATGTTGGATTCCTTTCACTATCGCTATCGCTGTCCATCGCTATCGCCTCATATGTGTCTTGGGCTTGACATGAAAAACCGATTATGATTTCTCTGGAAATTGAAATCGATTTCACTGAATCGGTGTTCCTATAATTAAAATAGATTTAGCCGCTACAAGAAAAATATACGAGCGGATTACATATTCATCCGATTATTCGGATCTATTTTGATTAATAACAATATATGGATTGGAACATAATGAATTCGGAAATTATCCGCGAAAGTGACATTAAAATCGATTACGATTTTTAAAGAATTGAAACCGATCATTCTTTAATCCGAGCGCGGATTAAACCAATTAAAACTGATTATAAATGAATTAAAACGAATTACATTTTAATTGGTTTTAATCGGCTGTTTTCGGCAGGATATCTGTATGTCTTTCAATGTAAAAATAATATTAGCATTTTCTGTGGATACTACTGTGAATACTACTCAATTCAGAATGTATATAGGAAGTACAGTTTTTTAATTCAGTTAAATTCACAAATAATCAGCAATTTCTCTGCAACGTGAATACTGCTCAATTCAATATTCTGAATATGAAATGCAGTTTTTCAATGTAATTGAATAAAAAAAATTTTTACTTAAAAATGAACCATAAATGCTACTAAAATTATTCAAAATTATAAGTAGAAAATTTTTTATCTTAATTCAACTAAATTCAAAAAAATTGTAAAAAGTTGTAATTGAACTATGTTCTTTTCTTTCTTTTTGATTAGAAGTAAAATGAATGATCGATGTGAATACTCGTAAACCAAGTTGAACACAGCTCAAATATTAGGCTAATCATAACTCGTGGCCAAGCATTAGATTATCCGACACTTCCCTTATGCTTATATAAGGTCTTTCAATAGGGAATACGCTCGCAATTTGTTAGATAATAGCCATGTTGTTAAAGTGACATCTGTCAAATTTGTTGTGAATTGTTTAGTAGTGTATGGCAAATGGAACCATGGAAGATCATAGTGTTAAGCAACGTGTGCAAATCATAAAATTTTATTATCAAAATCAGTATCCATTTGAGAAACATTCCGCGCATTACGTGATTTATATCCTAGCCACAACCGTCCTGCCGAGTCGACTATTCGACGTTTGGTGGCCAAATTCGAGTCAACCGGTTCGATGAATAATCAACCAACACCAGTACGTCGCTGAAACACAAGGTCTGCTGAAAACATCGCTGTGAGAATGTATGGGAAAACCCGAGGTGGTCAATTTCTCGTCGTTCACAAGAACTTAGCCTTTCTGCGACTTCAACTTGGCAAATTTTGCGTCGAGACTTGGGTCTGCACCCCTATAAAATTCAACTGATCCAGGAACTTATTAGGTGTACAACTTTGCTTCCGCCGTTTTTTTTCCGAAATTCGAGGCTTTATTGTAAAAAACTAGTTATACATTTATGATTCAAAGTATTGTCCATCGCTGGCCACTACTTTCTCCCATCTTTCGGATAGCGTACGAATCCCGCGTCGAAAAAACTGGTCATCTTTTGAGGCTATCCATGAATCGATCCAATTTTTTACTTCTTCATAAGACCAGAAGTACTGGTCAGCCAGGCCGTGTGCCATTGATCGAAACAAGTGATAGTCAGAGGGAGCAACGTCTGGAGAATACGGCAGGTGGGGTAGGACTTCCCATTTCAACGTTTCCAAGTATGTCTTGAATACTTTCGCAACATGGGGACGAGCATTGTCATGCTGCAAAATCACTTTATCGTGTCTCTCGTTGTATTGCAGCCGTTTGTCTTTCAATGCTCGGCTCAAACGCATCAATTGCGTTCGATATCGATCGCCTGTGATTGTTTCAGTCGGTTTTAACAGTTCATAATACACTACGCCGAGCTGGTCCCATCAAATACAGAGCATGACTTTGGAACCGTGAATATTCGGTTTGGCCGTCGACGTGGAAGCATAGCCGGGAACTCCCCATGATTTTCTGCGCTTGGGATATGTAATGAACCCATTTCCCCAGTCACAATGCGATGCAGAAATCTCTTCCGTCTTTGCCTTTCAAGCAGCTGTTCACAAGCAAACAAACGCCGTTCAACATCTCTCGGCTTCAATTCGTACGGCACCCAATTTCCTTGCTTCTGAATCATTCCCATGGCTTTGAGGCGTTTTGAAATGGCTTGTTGTCACTCCCAATGATCGTGCCAACGATCATTTATTAGGTGTACAACTTTGCTTCCGCCGTTTTCCTATAGATGGCTTTAGCGGTAAGTGGTGGTCGAAGAAAATAGATCATAGACGTCATACAATAAACTTGGGCATTTGTCAACATAATCCCATAGAAACATTAGTCGATTTGTGTCTGCATCATAAAATTATTCTCGATTGAAAATGTCAGTTTACGAGCTAAATTCTCGTCATTTGCGGGAGGTTTTAATTTTTTTGCTTCAATATGAAGAAATCTGCGGCTGAGGTTCATCGAATGCTCTCAAATACTTATGGTGAGGCCGCTATTAATGAAAGAACGTGTCGTGGTTTCAACGCTTCAAGAACGGTGATTTTGACGTCGAAGACCGGCATAGCGGTGGAAGAGAGAAGGTTTTCGAAGATGCACAATTGGAGGCATTACTTGAGCAAGACTCGTGTTAAAATCAAGAAGAAACGATCATATAGATAACTGTGTGTTCGCTGAACACACGGTTGTCTATGGTCGTTTACCTTACCTTGCGTTTTGGAGCAGTTGGAAGTTAACCCAAATTTCGCCAAACAAATCATCTTTAGCGATGAGGCCCATTTTTGGATGAATGGATATGTGAATAACAAAATTGTCGAATTTGGAACGATACCAATCTATGCGAGATACACCAGCTCCAAATGCATCCCGAGACAGTCACTATTTGGTGCGGATTTTGATCTGGCGGAGTCATCGGTCCATACTTCTTCTAAAACGAAGCAGGCATTGCCATAACCGTCAACGATGAGCGCTACAGATCGATAATGATAAGCAATTTCTTGTGGAAATGGATAATATGGCTACCGATAACATGTAGTTCCAACAGAATGGCGCTACGTGCCACGATGAACATTCTGCACGAGCGATTCGAGGGCATGGTTATCTCGCGCGGCGGCGATGTGAACTGGCCACCGAGATCGTGCGATTTAACGCCTTTAGACTTCTTCCTTTAGGGCTATCTTAAATCGCAGATCTATACGAATAAATCGCAAACAATTAATGCTCTCAAAGTCAACATAACAAACGCCATCCAGCAAATTCAGCCAGATTTATGCGAGAAAGTCATCGAAAATTGGACCGCCCGAATACGTGTCACCAAGCGAAGCCGCGGCGGACATTTGAGCGACGTTATATTCCATACTTAATGTCATAAAATATTCTTTCAAAAAAAATTTAGTGGATATCTCACACACAACTTGTTTTATTTACATTTAAAAATCGAGCGTCCTTGAAAGACTCTAGTAATGTAAATTGTTTATACTTTATTATATCTGTTAAATGATGATATTTTTATTATATCTATATAATTTCGTTATTAGTTTAGGTGGTTATAATTAAAGTAGAGAATGAATAACACATTTACTATGAAGAAGTGATGTAGCGGGTAACGTAGAAGATTCATAATCCAGAGATCCCAAGTTCGAATTTAAACGCACTACACTATGCGTTTTTTAATACTAATTTGAAGTAATTAATTTCAGATATAAATGTCTTAGGAATAAAATTTGTAACTCTTAAATGTTTTTTTTTTCGAATATCAAACTAATGTCAGCTCGGATCCAATCCATTTCAATCCATTTTCAAAGCATTAAAAAAATTTTAATCCATTCTCATTTGCTAAACAGTAACAGTATGCTAGCGGTATTTTGTGCGAGTATCGTGGGATATCGCACTCTTGGTCATCTGAGTACATTTTTTGAAAATTTTCAATACAGCACAGATGTCCTAGGGACGTTCAAAAGACGTCGTACATATTAACAAAACTCGTGCGATCTTAAAAAAATTTTCATTTGTCAAATTAGCGAAAGCAATACATCGCGAACAGATTTAGAAAACTTTTTGCATGAGATGAACATTTTTAAAATATCCAAATATGAACATACTTTGTACGTTGAATAATGTACGTTTTTAAAATTCGTAAGTCTGTAGCAGCTACAAGCGCTAACACAACGCCTAATCCGGCGTACACACAACGGGCGCACGAGTGGACCACGAGGAACTTTCTCGCAAGCGCTCGCGAGTATCGCAACACAGCTCTCAGAAGGCTGGTGCGACAAACGCGGACCTCTAGAAAAATTTGGCGGACTATATAAAGTCCGCGGAATCAAAGAGCGATCGCATGGCTCACGGTGCATCCGAGAGGATATCTACACGAGCTTTAACCATCAAGCTCCGGCGACTGATCAGACCAGCCAAGGTGCTCATCAGGCGAGCAAAGGAGCAGCCATCGGAAGGGAGAGTGGCAGCCACTCAGCAACGGTGACTCCAGGGCAGCAGCAGCAGAGGAAGCGTCGCAGGGACCAACAGCGGTCTACAGCCTGCCAGCGCCGCAGAAAGACAGACGCAAACTTGTGAGACGGACTGGAGAACACCCTCGCTGATAAGCCCATGAGAACAGTCTTCGCACATACCATCAAGAACACCACCCTTGCGAAAACGCATCTCTCTAATCCACTGGTGAACGAGAACAACAATCAGATAGTGCCACCGCTGAAGTGGACGCATAGCACACGTTAGCTACCGCGAACGCGTCATTGACGCAAATCAAACACTCGTCATTGATGCAAACCAAACGATTCTTTTCAGAGCCACACATATATACCGCCTATTGTCAAGGCACTGTATCTGTAAATACACTTTGTATCAAACAGCTTTGCATCATTTCTTTCTTCTTTGTATCAACTCTTGAACCATTCTCCTAGCGCACGACGAGCAATAGAAGCTGACAGCGAAGCCAGTAAAAATCGCCAAACTGGTGACCTCGACATAATACAATGGCTACGACTGAGAAAGAGATATGTCGATAATAATCGAGGAAGACTCACAAGCAAATAAAGTTATAATACGAATCGTTCTGGCCAGAGAAACCCACTATGGTTTGCGCAGATAGAAGGCCAATTCGAGTTATGCAAGATGGCGAGCGACCATGAGAAATACATCCATACTCTCTCGTAGAATCGAGACAAGAATCAAGGATATCATTATCAATCCCCCTAACAACAAGAAATATGAAGCCTTGAAGAAAACGATTCATACAGCGATAGATTCGCAGAAACACAAAATACGCCAACTTCTAGAGATGAGAGACAGGAAATCGTCACAGTTTCTATGACACCTAGCAACCTTAGCAGGTACGGCAGTATCAGAGAAGCTATTACGCATCTTATAGGACATCTATCCGCCCAGACACAGATGATATTAGTTACCCGGAATAAAGACAACCTCAACAGTGTTGCAGAGCAAGCCGATAGAATCCACGAGATCGCAAATAAGACCACAGTACTGGCTACAACAAGATCACCGGCAAGAAGAAGGAGGATCCAGTCGAAGAATTGCGAAGGCAAATAGTAGCCTTAACAGCCCAAGTAGAGAAGGTGGCCAAAGGCTAGAACAGAAACAAAGCGAGAAGCAGATCCCGAAGTAGATTCAGAGGTAGGAAGCAATATATATGCTACTTTGGAAGCCCACAAATGTAAACAACCATGCAAGTCGCAGCGAGAACAAAGCGGAAAGCAGCAAGAGCACTCAATGACATTGACGATAGCCCACGGTTATGCCGCCTACATGTTACAGACAAAGTAACAGTCCAGAGATTTCTGGTAGACACAGGATCTGAGTCAGCATATCAGTGCCGGCATCGGGCGCGAGAAACAATAGGAGACTAATTCCCTACCAACTATATGCCACCAACAGTACGCTGATATCAACCTACGAAACAATAACACTGCAATCGGAACTCGAATTCCAACGAGCATTCCCGTGGAGATTAGTAGCCATACTACACAACCAACTAGGAGCAGATTTCCTAGCACACTACAATCTCTTACCCGATATGCAAAGGAAGAGATTGATAGACGGCAAAACAGACATGAAGGCGAAATGAACGGCAAGCATCATGACGACGCTATCAATAAAGACAGTAACCACTCTGCCAGAGTCTGCCATCCTAGCAGGATATTCAAAAATAACAAGGATCATCAGACATGAAGCTAAACACGAGACAATATACTGTATAAAGACAACATCAGGTCTACCGGAGGCATGCAGATCTCGGAGATTGGCACCAGACAAGCTAAAGGGGGGGGGCAAAACCCCCCCCTTTGTTCGAGCTAATGTTGCAGAGGGAATTATCCAAGCATCAAAGAGCCCATAGTCATCACCATTACACATGATACTCAAAAAAATGAAGAATGGCGGCCATGCGGCAACTATAGGAGACTAAATGCGAGGACAATACCAGATCGATATCCAATTTTGCATCTAGAAGACTTCGCGCAAATGCTACACGGAAAGAAGATCTTCTCCACGCTAGATCTGATCCGAGTGTACAATCAAATTCCGATACATCCGCAGGACATACCAAAAATAGCGATCACGATGCCATTTGGCATGTTCGAGTTCAAATACATGCCGTTCGGGCTTCGGAATGCTACACAAACGTTCATCATCATCAACGGAATATTACAAGACCTGGACTACTGTTATGCATACATAAACGACATCTTATTAAGTGTACAATTTTGCTTCCGCCGTTTTTTTTCCGAAATTCAAGGCTTTATTGTAAAAAACTGGTTATACATTTATGATTCAAAGTATTGTCCATCGCTGGCCTCTACTATCTCCCATCTTTCGGGTAGCGTACGAATCCCGCGTCGAAAAAACTGGTCATCTTTTGAGGCTATCCACGAATCGATCCAATTTTTTACTTCTTCATAAGACCGGAAGTGCTGGTCAGCCAGGCCGTGTGCCATTGATCGAAACAAGTGATAGTCAGAGGAAGCAACGTCTGGAGAATACGGCGGGTGGGGTAGGACTTCCCATTTCAACGTTTCCAAATATGTCTTGATCACTTTCGCAACATGGGGTCGAGCATTGTCATGCTGCAAAATCATTTTATCGTGTCTCTTGTTGTATTGCGGCCGTTTGTCTTTCAATGCTCGACTCAAACGCATCAATTGCGTTCGATACCGATCGCCTGTGATTGTTTCAGTCGGTTTTAACAGTTCATAATACACTACGCCGAGCTGGTCCCACCAAATACAGCATGACCTTAGACGTCAAAATCACCGTTCTTGAAGCGTTGAAATCACTCACGACACGTTCTTTCTAATAACAGTCTCGCCATAAGTATTTGAGAGCATTCGATGAGCCTCAGCCACAGATTTCTTCATATTGGAGCAAAAAATTAAAACCTCCCGCAAATGACGAGAATTTGGCTCATAAACTGACATTTTCAATCGAGAATAACTTTATGATGCAGACACAAATCGACTAATGTTTCTATGGGGTTATGTTGACAGATGTTCAAGTTTATTGTATGACATCTATGATCTATTTATTTCGACCACCACTTACCGCTAAAGCCATCATAGGATTGTGACTGGAGATGAGAAGTGGATATTCTACGACAACCCCAAGAAGAAAAAATAGTACGCTAATCCCGGTCAATCGTTGCCATCGATCTCAACATCAACACTACGACCGAACATTCATGGTTCGAAGATCTGTATCTGGTGGGATCAAAAGGGTCTTGTTTACTATGAGCTGTTGAAATCTGGCGATTCCATTACGGGTGATCGGTATCGGTATCGGCTACAATTGATTCGTTTGAGTCGTGCATTGCGAGAAAAACGGCCGGAATATGAGCAAAGACATGATAAAATTATTCTTCTTCATGACAACGGCCTCATGTCGCTAAAAAGTCGTAAAAAAATATTTGGAAACGCTCAAATGGGATATTTTACCGCACTCGCCGTATTCTCCGAATATTGCTCCTTCTGATTACTGATTGTTCCGAAGGATGCAGCAAGTCATCGGTTCATTTCTTTTGCAGAAATCGAAAATTGGCTCCAAAATTGGATCGCTTCCAAAGATGAATCATTTTTTCGAGATGGAATTCGAAAATTGCCTGAAAGATGGGAAAAAATAGTAGGCAGCGATGGACAATATTTTAATTGATCATTTTGTTTTGAAATAAATGCATTTTTGAACACAAAAAAACGGACTGAACTAATTTGTACTCCCAATAAAACTTACTAAAAGTTCTAAAAGACTATAATATGGTATATGTACAAGTACATATATATTATACATATATAATGCATATTAGCAGAGAGAAACCTGAGAGGTGGTCTTTTTCATGTGACAGACAAAAGTCATTGTACGCTAACGGCACCAACATCAATTTTCTAAATTGATGTGAACTACGTTTCACATTTTCGCCACTGTCAATAAAATTGTAGTATCGATAAATGGATGTGGTGCTACATTCACAAACTGTGAATAAAGATAATATTAATTTATAAAAAAATGTTTCTTTTAATCAGATAAGGTGCTTTATTTATAGATTTTTGGATTCTGAAAACGATGCCGCAAGTTAAATTTCACTAGCACGTCAGATTTTCGAAATAATTGAGATTTAATGTGCAAAAATGGTTCTTTTGTTATACGGCTTGTTCAAAAAGTCATTGCGTTTTTTTCATTTGATTTTCAGGTGTGTTTATTTAATATATGTAATGAACATTAATCATTGATATATTTGGCCGTTTTGTTCGATGATCTTCTGCCATCTCCCGGGCAACTTCATAATACCATGTTCATACTTCTCTGCGAGAAACTTGTCTAGGTGCTGTTTGATGAGGTCTTCAGAAGCAAACGTTTTACCATTTAAAGAGTTTTGCAAGGAGCGAAAGAGATGGAAATCTGATGGTGCAAGGTTTGGGCTATATGGTGGATGTGTAACACATCCCAACTATGTTGCAACAATTTTTGCCGAATGACCAAACTTGTGTGTGGTCTCGCATTATCGTGGTGAAACACCACGACAAACCCTTACGATTGATTAGGTCGGGACGTTTCTGTGCGATGACATCACTTAATTTCTGCAGCTGCTCACAATAGACATCGGAATTCATCGTTTTGTTCTTTGGAAGTAGCTCATAAAAGACTGGTCCCTTCCAATCCCATCACATTGACAGCATTACCTTCTTTTGGTGGATCTCCGCCTTTGCTTGCCTTTCCGGTGCTTCACCTCGCTTACTCCAACTTCTTTTTCGGCTGACATTGTTGTAAACAATCCATTTTTCGTCGCCCGTGATCATACGCTTCAAGAATTTTGATCGTTTTCTTCACGTTTGATGAGTTGATCGCAGATGTTCATGCGATTCGTCAGATGAATTTCTTTCAACTCATGCGGTACCCAAATATCGAGCTTCTTTACGAAGCCTAGCGATTTCAAATAGCCATGAACACTTCCAACGGACACTTTTAGAGCGGTAGCAAGCTCCCGAACCGTTGAATGCTTATTTGCTTGCACCAATGCTTTCATTTCATCGTCGTCAATCTTGGAAGGCCTACCATGAGCGTCTTTGACTGAAAAATCACGGAATCGTGCGAACCAGTTCTGGCACTGGTTTTTTTATTTCTGCCGTAAACTCGACGCAACTTTTCCCTTGCTTCAGTTGCTTTCTTCTCTTTTTTGAAGTAATAAAACAGAATATGGCGAATATGTTCTTCAAAATTCTCCATGTTCGAACCACAATTGCAAGCACAAAACTCGACCGAATCGCGTCAACTTTTTTTTTGGTTTTTAGGTTGAGTGTTAACAACAAAACGCGTAAACATTTAACATTCATGTCACGCTCGCATACAAATAAACGTGGACAACGCCATCTATTGGAAAAAACGCAATGACTTTTTGAATAACCCAATATTTAAAATGTTCTTGTAAAAAAAGATTAACGAATTCTCTTTCTTAATTGTAATCAAAAGTCATGAATGTATTATTCATCCTCTACAAAATGTTTTTTATCTCAATATCTTATTTTTTATTCACGTTATGAAGAATTCAAGTACAAAGTTTTTCTAAGATAATAAATTTTCCGCCTTTAACAAATGAAATCATTATACTTATAATTTCTAGTTTATGACTATCGATACACACAATGTAATTTATCGTTATAGATTCCGCTAAATATATATATATATATATATATATATATATATATATATATATATATATATATATATATATATACGTAGGTCGTCTACGTAAGTAAAGGAACGGGACGGACGTACCACTATAGTAGGTAGGAGGTAGGAAGTAAGGTACGTAACGGAAAACG
>NW_012130135.1:482444-525015 GCF_000143395.1 Atta cephalotes
AATTTATTACTTATAGTATCGTCTAATAATATATATATATATATATATATATATATATATATATATACATATATATATCTATATATATATACAGGGTGTCTCATAAGAAGGCGAGCCACATTGAGAGTGGAGAATGGATCAAAGGGAACAAAAAATTCTTATACTATTTTGAGATACTCGCTATCGTTTTCGAATTAGAAAAGGAAATGTCTAAGCCATTATGCGATTAAGCCGCGCCGCGCGAATTCGTAGGACGGTCCTCGAGCGGCGGCGGCGGCGGCGCGCAGGGAGAGGGAAGTAGCGCTTCGTTGCCTGGCATGGCGATTAATGTTTTTCAATACATTTCAGTTTTCAGTTATTACAAACTTAAACATCTCATTCATACATAAATAATTTTATTATACATAAATTATCTTAGTATACATAAATAATCTTTTTTAGTGACAGAAAATTTAAATGTTATTCATCAGTGAACATTAATAAAATTTAAGAACGTTTCTAATGATGTACAATTAAACTTGTTAAACAGTAAGAAACATGTGAAAAAAAAACCTCAGTCAAATGCGTCATTGTACACGAAATAATATATCTGGATTTACAATGTAGCGACTATCTACGCGAGCTTATACTATAATTTCAGTGTACATGCATTAACATGTCAAAAAATAAAACTCCGACTAAATATAGTATAAAATGACGCGACAAAATGTGTCTCGAAGCGTAATTAAATAGAAACATCGTATAATAAAGCAAGCGAAAAGGTATCGCGACGATCAGCATTCGCTTTGCATAATTCTCTAATTAATTACATCGCTTAACATATCTATAATTGTGTTAAAACGTATTTAATCGTGCTAAATAATGCGATTTATAATGATAAGAAATGTATAAGGAAAAGCTAAAATAACATTTTTGGATAATGTAGGCGCGATGCAGCGAAACACATAGAACTGTCATGCCAGGATGTGCTAGGCAATGAAGCGCTATTTCCCTCTCCCTGCACGCCGCCGCCGCCGTCGCTCGAAGACCGTCCTACGAATTCGCGCGGCGCGGCTTAACCGCATATTGGCTTAGACATTTCCTTTTCTAATTCGAAAACTATAGCGAATATCTCAAAATAGTATAAGAATTTTTTATTCCCTTTGATCCATTCTCCATCCCCAATGTGGCTCGTACCCATCTTATGAGATACCCATCTTATGAGATATATATACACACACACACGTATATATACGTATAGTACACCATACATACACGCACGCGCGTACACATTTCTAAAAAAAAAATTATATGGTTTGTATATGTTACTCGATAGCCACAAATTTGTATGTCAGAAAAATCCTGTATTTAAATTCTTTGCTGCAAAGTAGTAAGGTACTGAATTTAAAAAAAATGCATTTTATAGGACATGAACAATACATTCATCATAACAACAAATAATTTCAATAAGAATTTCAAGATAATGTTAACTTTCTTTATAAAAGAATGTCAAATGTAAAAAAAATTTTTTAAAACTTAATTATGTTGGAAACATAACGCTGAAATTTTTTGGCTTACAACATCGTTTTTAATATTCAAAAATTTAATCCGATGCGAAGTAATGTTCTACTGTAAATAAGTGCAGTATAATTGTATGTATTATATACTGGATGTCTCGTAATGTCCGCATCTTGGGCACATAGAACGAAATTGAGTCGAATTTCTCTATCAGTTTGTAATTTTCGCAATAGTTAACGAGATTAATTTCTAAAAATTGCGAATAAACGGATAAAATCGACACATAAGACAGTTTTAAAATATTTTTCAGAGTTCTTTATGAAATATCTTAAAAATGTTTCTCAAAAAACTCTTAAAAATACCTTAAAGTTGTTTTATGCTGATTTTACTTTGCTCATTGGTTAACTTAAAAAAAAAGATGTTTATTAATACAAAAGACGCCTGAAATAATTATTCCGAATGATATTTATTTATAATAACGTATTATATAATATTTATATATTATATTTAATAACGATTATTTATTGGGAAATTAAAAATCTGCAGCATATTATTATATTTTGAACTATTTCTTCTCTCTCGAATTCTTTAAAATTTAACGTGGTTGTTAGAAAAATACAATAATAAATTTCACAGAAAGGATGGCTTAAAATTTGATGTTTTTTAAACCATTTAATAAACGTTACACGAATGTTTACAAGATGCTTATTATGTTAATATCTACTACATTTTTTTAGTAGTCTAAAAAATTATTTTTCTTTAGGGGATAAGGTAACTAAAAAAAATTGATTGTCTTCTTGGCTAAGCAGAAACGTTATTTTCTGTTTCAGTGTAAACAGCCAAAGTTTCATTTGTACTATAGAGTTAAAGTGATTCTTTGTAACGTTAATGCATTCGAGAACCACATAGTTTCAATATCACACACAGTTGGAGGAGTTAAAATCACTGCTGAAATAATCATCAATCTCCTATATTCTATTTTGAAAATATTTGAAAGAATGAAAATGATTAAAACATTTGAATTGTTTGTATGATAATTTAAATATGATATTTTATATTTTTTATTTAGTTAGTCTTAAACTGGACTATAGATCTTACATAGAAAACGCCATACTGCTTTAAGAGAAAGAAAGAAAACTAAGGTATTAATAATAATAATAACTAAAGTGATAACTAAAGAACTAAAGTAATAACAATTTCGCAGATATATATTCTTGTTATATAAATCCATTGTTGGTTACAATGATAAGCAAGGAAAATAGGATTAAAGAATAGGGAAAGAATAAGGATTCTGCAAAATTACATTATCAATTTTAATGAGATCAGAGGAATATATTTGTGTGGGATTATGATATGTATGAATTTAAGAATAGTGATGAACATATTTTAACATTTATAATATCATTAATGAAGAAACTAAATACTTCAAACATATTTTATGATCCAGCATGCTCGTTCAATTTAGAAACAAATTATTACAACTAAAAAATTTTACAGTCTGAGAAAGGAAAGCATTAATACAACGCGAAATAAAACGCATTTCAAGAATTTAGAGAAGTGAATCATGATATCTATAACCGAAGAAACAAAAGATTTGGAATTTGCATTTTGGATTTATAAATGCCTTAGTACAAACTGATTATCTGTATTTTTCCAACGCTATACTAAAGTAAATATTCTAAAGTATGTGTAACTTAATCGCTGCTGAAATTTTTATATTCCTAAAATAAATATCTTCTCTATCTGTCTCACACACACACACACACAAAACACGCGCGCGCACACCGTGCAAATATAACGTGCATAATTAAAAATTAAATTAAATTATATATTACATGTTATTATAATGTTATTATAATATGTTGTATTATATTATGTAAAAAAATTTCCGATTCAGTCAGAATTTCTTCCAATTAACAGTTGAAAATTAAAATTTAATGCAAAGTAAATTCGATTTTGTCATGACTGAAAAATAGTTCGATTCAATCAGAATTTTTCGATAAAAATTAAATTGTCGATGTACGTATTTTTATTTGTAAAATTTTATTTTCATCATTACAAGTAAAAAACGTCTAAAAGAAACAAAAATTAAATTCTTATGTCTCCAATAAACAAAAAAAACGCTATTAATCTAAAATAATTCGACTAAAAGGATCATTTTCAATTTTAATGATTTCAAAATTATTTATATATCCCATTTCTTACAAAGTACGCGATAAAAATACTTAATATTTATTATGAACATATTTGGTGGGAACGAGTATAAGTCGAATATTTTTATCGCGGATACGAGAAAAAAGTTAATCCTCGTTGCATTAAAATAGATTTCAATATCGCCCATAAAATCGATTGAATCTGATTACTTTTACCGGTGTGAGGCAAATTTGATTACCTAGTATTGTATAGTATTGTATATTAAAGATCCTTAGATCCGTTTATTTTCATCCCCGAAATCGAAGAACTTCGATCAATCAGATTAATGTCATCTTTCCTAGCAAGTAGAATTAAAACCAATTGAATCAGTGTTCCTATAATTGAAATGGATTGAGCCGTTACAAGAAAAATATATTTGATTATTTTGGATTACATATTCATCCGATTAGTCGGATTTGTTTGAATTGATAAGATGAATTAAAACATGATGAATTCGGATCGGAAATAATCCGCGAAAGTGAAAACCGATTACGATTCTTCCGGAATTGAAATCGATTATTTTTTAATCCGAGCGTAGATTGAACCGATTAAAACAGATTACATTTTAATCGGTTTTAATCGGCCATTTTCGGCAGAGAAGTTTCTTACTTATAATGATTTAAATTTTAACAGGCACGCGAATTTTCATAAGCGCCGACCATCTGTGATAGTATTTCGTCGGTGCCTTAAGGGGATGTTGGAGCGATGAATGAATTTGATTGATGTCGTTGATAAAACAGATGTTTAATTCCAAATAAAATATTATGTATATCAAAAAAATCCATCCATTAATTAAAACATTATGTACATTAAGCAAAATCATTAAGTAAAACATTACATACATTTTTTACTCTGCTATATCCTATACATATATCACATGAATGCGAAGTTATATACACTCAAATCTTCTCATTTACTTCTCAAGCTATTTTTCTTGTAAACTTCAAAATTATAATTTGAAGATCTCATGATATTCTTATAAATTACTCAAATATGGGAAAGTACTTTTTGTTTGGATATATCCTTGTATTCATTTATATACGAGGTGTGTACAAAAAGTTCGTGCATTCGGTTCATCAAAAATTAAATTATTCTGTAACGAGAATGTGGTCACTCTCGAAGTACTCTCCCCTTGACAGAATACACTTGGTCCAACATTTCTCCCATTCCTAAAAGCATATCTTCTTTTGTCAATTCTTTTAGGAACTTCGTCCTTTCTCGTTTTATATCAACACAAAATGTTCATCCCGCATGATATTTTTTACAGAAGTCACAAGATCAGGTGAATACAAATGATAGTCTATAGTAGTAATATTGTTTTTGGCCAAAAACTCGCGCGTAACAAATGCGGTGTGCGAAGATGCACTGTCCTGCAGATGCAGAATCCATTCTCCGCCCACAATTCGGATTGTGTACGTTGCACTCGTTCACGCAGACGCTTTAAGACTTCAACATAGAATTTTGCATTAACAGATTCACCTTCTGGAACATTATTCATGATGAACAATTTCACGAATATCGAAAAAAGAGGTCTTGATTTTCTAACAACTCTTACTATCCATTTATACACAATTCTACGCTTCATGGCAGACTACCACATTATTTCCAACATTTGAAGAATCTTCTTGGCCGTTTTTTCCAAATTTTACGAGAAATTTGATGTAGGTTCTTTGCTCGGTTAAAACGTCTCGCTCCATTCCGCCAACACGATCAAAAGTATGTTAATAAAAACAGATACGAAAAACAGAGATCTCACTCGACCGTGACCTAACTTTTATTAAGGACACGTGACGCTTCTTTCGAGACATTGCACCACGTCGGCAGAATAAAATTCAGTGCATGAATTTTTTGTACCTCGTATATGTGAAAGAAGCGAATGTTACATGATAACAGAAAACTAATTTATTACAATTTTTTAGGGATTTTCATACCGGTTTGTATCTTTTCCAAAGATATTTGCGTTTTTTCTTTTATTTTGAAGAAGAATTTTTTATTCTGTATAAGGAAAACGAAATGGTTTGAGAAATACGAAATAACGCTCCGTTAGTAATTCCAGCATTCTTAAGCCATAAAAAATTATTGACCAATTACAATTAAATGTAAAGAAAATTAAAAAAAATATAAATTCAACATTAAATTTATGATTAAGTTGATTTCTTACTACACATAATTAGATTCGGGCTAATTTTTGACGATTTTAAGCTTATTTCATCTATTGCACTACCCAGATAGCCAAGCGTGCACTATCCAGATATCCGCACAAAATACCGCTATCGTACTGTTACCGCTACTGTCACGACGGTGATGTACTTAGAAAATTTTCATTTTTAAGTCCAACGTCGAAAAATTTTTTAAGAGTTCCAGTAGTTCTGATTAGAGTTCTGGGCAGTTTTCGACGAGTTCTATCGAAAAGTATTAGGAGCTCCGCACAAAATAAAAGGAATAGGAAACAGAGAACAGAGAATAAGAATTTCAGAAACTGTGTATTCCACAATGATTTCTGATAGGTTGAAATTCTTATTCTCTATTTTCTGTTCCCTATTCCTTTTATTGTGTGGAGTCCTAAAAGGCTCAAAACGATTAGACCAACGGTTTGCGAGATACGAAACATTTGATAGGTAGTCGAAATTAAAGTTGCTACATGGGAAGGATCGAAAATTTTTTGAAAGTATTGAGTAGTTCTGATTAGAGTTCTCGACGAAAACCCAGAACTCTCTATCGAAAAATATCAAATCACAAAGCGATTGAATGGTTACATAAGGAGATACGTGCTTTTGCAATTTTTCAAATTTCGTTATAAGTAAATCGATTTAATAATTATATCTTTTATTTTTGGGTCTATGTTGGTTTTAATCGCTGAAACTCTTCTAAATAGAATCTAGAGACACTGGTAATGTCTCGACGCTAAGCTACGCGCAGTAACACTACTGTGGTTACTTTACGCGAGTTGCGCCAGATCGAGATTATCGGATTTCAATAAGGGTTGAACCGATTAAGTTCTAAGTGTGCTCAATCGATTGCAACCGCTCGGGATATATAATGAAAGTGTTTTTATTTTTTTCTCTACGTGCTCTACGAGCGGAGATATTACGCAAAATACGAATCTGAAACTTTTATTAAAAAAAAATTAAGAAACGTCATCGTTGTCATCGCTACGGAGTGAGGGGTAATGTCCTTTTGGAATTTTTGGTGCAAAAGGCAAATGTGACGCTAGTGATGCTCCTTATTTAATATTCAGTAAATAACAAAAATGGATACTTGGATAGCACTCGGGTGGAATCTAAAATCTCTAAATCTCTCTTCTTACGAGTGTAAATCAAAATCAAATGATACACAAAATGAAGACAGAGTAATGTCCCTGCATATATATGTGATTTCCGATCCAGGAGTTTACCAGAGCTGTGACGGTTCTGTACATTTTGCACATTCTACACTCTGCAGAGATTATAAGTTGAAGTTATCGATATTATTGTTATTATTATTATTATTATTATTATTACGTACGACACACGTCGGATCCAATGTGAATTCAGCAATTGATTCGAAGGAATTCATTTTCCTATGTCCCATTGAGTGGAATTTGCGAATGCGGAAGCATCAATGCGAGCGATAGATCTAAACTAAATAAAGCAGAGGAATGAAAATTTTGACGTACTGCAACCATTCAGAAAACAGGATTTTGCTTTGTATCATCGATACGAAATAAAATTCTGCTTTCTGAGAGACATCATTCCTGCCAGGGCGTGTGCACGCAAGCATTGAAATCTGAAGAAATAAGGCTACAGCACAGACTTTTGCTTGACATATAACGCACAATACATAAGTAAATCAGAATCTTTCAGGCCGCAGCACAGACTTTTGCATAATGTATAACGCACAGTACAAGCGAATCAACTAATCTATCCTTTCCTTCTATTTTCTAAAAAAAAGGATTTCGATTGGTTGATTCCTTTATGCATTATGCATTGTGCGTTATGCGAAAGTCTGTAGCCATTCCTTTCCTTCTATTCCATGGAAAAGAAGAATTTCAATTGGTTGATTTCTTTATACACTATGTATTATGCGTCTGTGCTGCGGTCAATAAATTTGCGCAACAGAAAACGACAAAATCGTCGGAATGAAACCACGACCAATCACAAACGTTTCGCAGTTCCGCATTCCTTGAGAGTGCACCCTGAGAATGCGGTCCCATTGTGCGGAATTAGAAGAATGCTCATGATTGGTCGTGGCTTTATTCAATCGATTCTGTTTTGTTAAAATATTTTCCTATGTCCCATGGAGCGGAATTTCCGGAATGCGCAATTAGCGCTAGCCAATCACAAGAGCCTTTCCATAGATCACTTTCACTAGATCCACCGGAATAACATTTATCATTGGCTCGCATTGATTGCGTAAATTCCGCTCCATGAAACATAGGAAACTAAACTCCTGTGGATCGGAAATCACACGTACATACAGGACATTATCCTGTTCATTTTGTGTACCCATTTTGATTTTGATTTACACCCGTGAGAGATTTAGAGATTTTAGATTCCACTCAAGTGCTACCCAATCATTCCATTCTTGTTATTTACTGAATATTAAACAAGGATGTTACAACACCCAGAGAACATTCAGGTGGGAATCCGAACACGCCTCAGCATGTTAATTATAATCATGAGCTTGTAGGAGACAGTTTTCTCTATTAAACCAATGAGGTTAGTTTTTATAAGTGTATGTAATACATGTACACGCATATATGCAGGCATCGGCGGAAATTTGCGCAATAGAAAACAGCGGAATCGGCGGAATGAAGCTACGACTAATCACGAACATTCTGCCAATTCCACATTGCGTCAATTCCGCACCATAGGACCGCACCCTGAGACTATCAATTATAGTCAAAGTTAGTCTATGATTAAAGTTCGTTTCTTTTTAGCGTTGGCGGATCACGAAGCTTGATCGGCATTTAAAATCGGCCTTTAAAAATACAAATTCACTGCTAATGAATTTGTGTGTTTATAACAATGGATTTTTGTTTTTAAAGCAGTGAATTTGTATAAAGTAGAACATATACATAGCGCTATATTGAGTCGGGATGTCAGATATATTAAAGTCTCCAACTTTAACGCTTAATAACTCGATTAAAAAAGTCGATCGCCGCGTTTTTTGCTAGATTCTTTCATTTTGAGTAAAAACGCCTCGAATGAATATAATTTTATTAAGATTTTATTCTAAATAATATTTATGTGAATAATTAAATTAAACATGTTGAACTTTAAATTTTAAAATAAATAACACAGAAATCTATTGTCTCTTTTTTACAAAGTTAGGTTCGATATTTCTTGATGTTAAAAAACGAGCATTTCAGCATCGCATGAAAAAGACCCTAATACGTAGAAAGATAAAGCTAAATCAGCCTTATGTGGGAGTTTTCTTGAAGAAATCGAAGAGTAAGTTCCTTCAAATCATTCTTTAGCATTAATTTATATTGACATAAATGTCAAAATTAATAATTATGTGAATGGTATATGTAATTTAAATTATTTCAGTTCTAATATGTCATTTATTCATACAGAAATAAAATCAATGTTCAAAGTTTAAATGAAGCTTAGACGATTTATCCGATTGAAACTTTTGCTCAAGTGCATGAGGTACAAGATTTAAAAAATCGGTTAAGATTAGTGATTATGGCACATAAAAGAATCAAGATTGTTAATCAAATTTTTGAGGATGCCAATCCAAAAATAGAACATGATATGAAAAATATATTTAATT
The DNA here is from genome assembly GCF_000143395.1 of Atta cephalotes. NCBI lineage: Eukaryota > Metazoa > Arthropoda > Insecta > Hymenoptera > Formicidae > Atta > Atta cephalotes. Next base: position 491,892 of record NW_012130135.1, read on the forward strand.
ATTGCATTTGCGTATTGCACAATAAAGTGACATTTTATAGAAATTTAATATTCTGTTAACTGATAAAAATTTTCTTAAATAATATAATATAGTGCTATGAAATTTAAATTATTATGTAAGTAAAACTATTTTTATCAACAATCTAAATTTTGTACAGACATTTTGACCTTTATCGAATCATTTTCAATGTTAAATAATAAATTTTAAAATGTTATATGTCAGTGAACTCTGAAATGTAATGTCAGAACATTCGAACTATCATTTCAAAACATTAAATATTTTAACTATTGAATGTTTTAAGCATTATATCTCAGAGTTCTACAGTTTTAAAAATCTTTGTGATATCGCTGAATTTTATAATTGCATTTAGTACTCAATTTTTTCAATTAATTTTGACGATCTAACTTTAATCAGCAGTTGTAAAGTGAACATGAAGCGTGTATCTTTTTTTTACATTGAATTCACTGTATCAATCTATTGTTAAATTTGAGAAGAAGTTTACAGTATAAGACCTCATGCAATTATTATGTGATTTCTGAATTCGATTAACATCAAGTTCCGATATGAAACTGTTTGTATCTAGACAGTTTCTTGCTGTAATTCCTTTTGTCAACATGCGAGTACAACATGGGCTTTTTATATTTTAATTTATGAACATCTTGCGTAGTTACCGATAATATTTTTTAATTTATTATTTAATATTGAAAATGGTCTGATAAGGGTCGAAATGTCTGTATAAATTTTAGATTGTTTTGATAAAAATAGTTTTATCTCATAATAACACTCATAATAACTTAAGTGGTTCATAGCCCTATTTATTTAATTATTTGAACCGTATTCTTTATTCTTTGAATTAAAAAAATTTTCTTGTTTAAATTGGTGTATTCCTGTTTATCGATTATTCTGCTTATTGTATTACCTATTTTTATACAGAGATAAAAGTGACATTTCCACTATTAAATACTACAATTCCTGTAATCGATACAATGACTAGTAACAAGGTTAACCAGAAATCATTGCGTAGAAAAGCAAGAATAGAATTACAGAACGAACTAAGAGAATAGAGATAGAATCAATGAAACAAACTCTACAGAAATAAAATCGTAAATACATGCGCTTGAGACGAATATGGAAAAACTATTAACTATTTCATCAATTCCTCAGTTTGATATTTTATATACATATATATATATATACGTTGCCATACATTTTCATTATGCTATATATATACATACACATATATACATATATTATTTTATATATATTAGGTATGGGAAAAAGTTCGCGGCGTTTTTCCTTAGATAGCATTAAAAAAACGCCAAGAACTTTTTCCCTTTTTCTCCTTTATATATGTATAACTTTATATACACATATATAAAGTTTGTTCGCGTTGTATGTTTTAACACCCTATAAAAAATTTTTCATACATTAATATGTATAATAGAAATGTATAATAGAAATATATAATAGAAATAGTAATGTAATAACATAAAAAATAATTAAAAGAATAATTTTCATATTGTTCGTTTTAGATTTATACATATTTATACATATTTCATGCATGAATAATTTTTTACCGGGCATGCTCCTATTTATTCTTATCTACTTTTGCTAACAGATAGGAGCATGTCGGAGCATACAATGCGTATCATATTATAGTATTTATTATTTTTGATTTTCAAAAAATATATATTTAAAAAATATATATTTTTGAAAAAAATGAAATTTTCCATAGATACACGACGTTGTAGAAATCCAGTACGCCGATCAAATTCTAGTCCAAAAATGAGTACTAATTGGAAAAATTCATTTTTAAATAAAGAAAAATTAAATGTGCAACAACAAATTGATAAAGATTTTACTTGCTAGAGATTAAATTGAATGCAGAATTGGTAATAGAGAAATTGTTTTTAATAATTATATTTTTAATATTTATTTGCGTAATTTATAGAGTTAGTTAACCAAACTATACCAGAAGAAATTTTTGACATCTATGATCTATTTATTTCGACCACCACTTACCGCTAAAGCCATCTATAGGAAAACGGCGGAAGCAAAGTTGTACACCTAATACAACAGTATAGCGTTGTTTTGTAATAGCGTTGAACATGTCGAATTTTGTGCCTGGAAACTACGATTTGCGGACAGCATTGATTTTCTGTTACCATTTGAAGAAAACTGCTGCAGAATCGCATCGAATGCTTGTCAAAGCTTACGGTGAGCATGCTCTTGGTAAATCACAGTGCTTTGGGTGGTTTAAAAAATTCAAAAGTGGCGATTTTGACGTGAGAAACGAAGAACGTGAAAAACCACCGAAAAAATTGAAGACAGCGAATTGCAAACATTGTTGGATGAGGATGACGCTCAACAACAATTCGCGGATCAATGTGACACGAGAAGCCGTCTCCGTACGTTTGAAATCCATGGAAAAGATCCAGAAGATGGGAAAATAGGTTCCACAACTGAATGAAAGACAGCAGGAAAATCGAAAAACCACTTGCGAAATGCTGCTCGCCAAGTACAAAAGAAAGTCATTTCTCCATCGAATTGTGACTGGCGATGAAAAGTGGATATATTTTGAGAATCCTAAGCGTAAAAGATCATGGGTAATTCCAGGCAAACCATCGACATCGACTGCAAGGCTAAATCGCTATGGACGGAAGACAATGCTCTGTGTTTGGTGGGATCAGAAAGGTGTGATCTATTATGAGCTGCTAAAACCTGGCGAAACCGTTAATACGCTACCGACAACAAATGATCAATTTGAATCAAGCTTTGTGTAAAAAACGACCAGAATATCAAAAAAGCCAATACAAAGTGATTTTGCTTCATGATAATGCACCATCACACACACAGCAAAATTGGTCAAGGAAATGATTGAAGCATTTGGTTGAAAAATACTTTCGCATGCGGCTTACTTACCAGATTTGGCTCCGTCCGATTACCACTTATTTGCATCGATGGGACACGCACTTGCTCAGCAGCGCTTCACTTCTTGTGAAGATGTACGAAAATGGCTAGATGACTGATTTGGCTCAAAAGAGCAACAATTTTTTTTGGCGTGGCATCTACAAATTGTCAAACAGGTGGAAAAAATGTATAGCTATGCCGATGGGCAATACTTCGAATAAAATATTTTTTATCATTTTCATGCAATAAACGTGTATTTTCTATACAAAAATTCCGGTTTCATATTTACATACATGTAAAATCTGGAAAGGTTTAGATGGTGTGTCAGTGATTTTCACCTTCATTAGATTTGTAACCTATATTGACGGTTAAACATGTTATGCAATCGCTGTTATCATATACTCGTTTATGAAGGAAAGGAAACCAATAATGTTCACTGAGACCTTGAACTGCTTTTTTTAACTCACATAAGCTAAGTCATCATGATATATTCTTATATTTTCAATCTTAATATTTTCAATCATTGTTTCAGGAATAACAATTCGTGATAGATCAGCTCCTTTATGATATACCAGACCACATATTAATTCAAATTTCTGATGATCTGAGAACTCAAGTTGCTCAACTATTTCTTTGATTCTAATAACTGTTTTAATTCTAGTTCTCTTTCAAGAGGTAAAGACTCGACTAGAACAATAATTTCTGGAACTCTGCTGAGAGCATCGACGTGTGCCATTCTGTTACCAAGTCGGTGTAAAATTTTGAATCTGTAATTCTGTAGTCTAACAGTTCACCTAGCGAATCGAGGATTTAAATGAGTTTTGTTTATAGCGTACACCAGAGCATGGCAAACCGATGTGAACCTCGCTCAACTTTATCAAAAATAAAAATTAATATCACAGGCCGTTTGTACTTCGTTTGTACTTGTTTGTATCGATCATTATTTCATTTGTATATTTAACTCAAACAGTTAAACAAAAAGTAAAAATAAAAATAGCCAGCGCGCAACTTTAAGATTTTTTCTTGAAAATTGGCTAAGTTTATTTTATAGAGATCGCGCAAAAACTGAAACGCGCTGTATCTCCGAACTCTTCGAGGTACAGACGAAAATAGGAGAGGTACAAACGGATACAAATGATTCTCTTTCGAATGCCATTGGTCTCATTTCGATATCTTGAAAATTGGCTAAGTTCGCTATATAGAGGTTGCGCAAAAATTGAAACGCGCTATATCTCCGAATCCTTTGAGATACAAACGAAAATAGGAGAGGTACAAACCTTCGAGGTATAAACGAAAATAGGAGAAATATAAACGGGTACAAACGATTCTTTTTCGAATAACATAAATTAAAAAATCTTAAAGTTGCGCGCTGGCCATTTTTTATTTTTCACTTTTTGTTTAACTGTTTGAGGTACAAACGATATAATGATCGGTACAAACAAGTACAAACGAAATACAAACGGCCTGCGGTATTAATTTTTATTTTTAATAAAGTTGAGCGCCAGGTTCATATCGGTGCATGGCAATCTGTCACAACCATGAACTGCAGGCCATAAAGGAAAATATGAATGTGCTCAATCGCCCTAACCATAGTCAACATCTTCAGCTCGAAGCTGATATTATTTAGCCTCTGCCGAATTGGTGACTTAGCTAAAATAAATGATAGGAGCTTTCCCGAGTCTTGCTTTTGAAAAAGAATAGCAACCAACGCCAATGCACTCACGTCAGTATGTAATTCAGTTTCAGCAAATGGATTGTATAATCGAAGAACGAGTACGAAGTACTCAATTTTTCTTTCAAAATCTGGAAAGTCTTTACACAATCTTCATTAAAATTAAACGAAATCGACTTTCGTAATAAGTTTATCAAAGGACGAACCTTTAAAGTATAATTTTTTATAAATTTACGAAAATAGTTCGTAAGATCAAGGAAACTCTGACACACATTCGCAGGTTTTATAAAATCCCTTATTACCTTAACATGGCGATCTTAATGTAATTCCTGAAGGGGAAAGAATATTTAATTTTTAGCTATTCAATTTTTGATTTAAGAAAATGACACTTTTTATAATTCAACTTAAATTTATAACGTTCAAGCAACAAAAGTATCATCTTTAAATTAAATAAGTTCTCCTCGACAGTAACAAACGGAATCAAAATATCGTCTATATAAATAAGGACTTTATCCTCTCGAATTAAAGGTTGGAAAATTTGAATCATTCTTTTCTGAAATTCAGCCGGAACTTCACAGTAACCGAAAGAAAGTTTTGTATATTCAAATTGATCATCCGGAGTCGCAAAAGTAAAATACTTAGAATGATCCAGATGAATATCTATTTGATGGAAACCATCTTTAAGATCGAATAAAGAGAAAACTTTTTTGTTGCCAAGGCGAGCAAGGCAATTTTGGATTAAAGGAAAGAGGTATTTTTATTTAAAAACGTTCATTCAAAGGACGTAAATCTACACATAATTGCATCGTGCCATTTTTTTTCATTATAGATGCACCCTAACACAATAAGATGAAATATTATACTAGGCTTAATTATTCTTCTTTTCAAGAAATCATCCGTTATTTCTCGAATCTGATTTCTCTCAGCCCAAGTAAAATATCTAGAGCAAGTATAAGTTGTATTGTCTTTGAGAGATACAGTAACTGCATTCTCAATTGAAGAAACTCGAGCACTTTCAGTTTCAATTAAAGATTTATAATATTTTAGATAAATTAAAGATTTAAGTTTCTCATCAATCAAAGATCCGAAATCAAATTCATCGGCATCAGTAAATGTAAAAGATACATTTTTAGAGAAGTTATCTCAGAAAATAATTGAATCTTAGATCTCTCATTCTAAAAGTTTCACAAAATATTGTAATGGCGATTTTATATATTTGTAGGAAATCAAGCCAAGGATTAGATCTACAAAAAGTTTGTCGTCTTCAAGGATAAGAAAAGAAACTTTAAAAGTTTTATTCGGAAAGATAGTAAGTTGAAAATCTAAAGTAAACTCTCCACGAACTTTTATTGTACTCTTATTTAAAGCTTTAAAAGTCGAGAAAGCATTTTCAATTGAAAGAAAAGAATGCCAATGAATCTTGTAAAGATTGAAGGACGAATAATACAGCACTGCCGGCTTAATCAATACATCTAATGTGAATAACTAACGTTATTCATAGATGTCACTTTAATGACATTGTCGCAAATGTTGAAAGAAGATCCAGATTCAACATAAGTCAGGTCGAGGAGGAAGAGGACAAGGACGTAGAAAGAACTGGTTGAGATAACTCCATAGAAAGCATTGGCGTCTCCTCAATTGAAACTACCGAAGAGAATTGAGAAGAAGTGGAAGCAGGTCTGTTCTGTTCCTTTCTCTTCAAACGAGTACAATTGTCTCGAGTGTGTTCTTTCGACCGGCAGTAGACGCAAAGTAATTTCTTGGAAGTATCAGATGAGGGACTAGCTTTTCCAGGAGTAACCGCTTCATTTTTTATATTTTCTTTATCTTTGTTCATTTTAAAAGGAGAAAAAGGAAATTTTTTAGAAAGATCAGCATAGACCAAAGTTAGTACATGCATTTTATCTAAAAATTGATCCAAAGATTCGGCTTAAATCATAGAAACCGAGGCTCTAATTGGAGCATTTCCAATCCCTGATATTAAGAAATTTATGCTTTCGTTTTCAGGTAATCGAAGGTTTTGCATCAATTTCAATTTTTGCATAGCGTATTCCTAAAAAGACTCCTTATTAAAATTCCATCTACGATTTTCTAACTTTTGGAAGATTACATGAAAAGGAGGATCTCTTCGAGAAATGACTTGTTTAAAATTGGACCAAAAATCATTTACGGTACCTGAGTTGAAGTCTAACCAGTCTTTTGCAGTTTTATTTAACTTATTACAGACCAAAAAAGTTACTTGGTCAAAGACCTGCGGATACGGAAAACATGGTTTACCTTTTCAATTCATATGTCAATATTCTCCAATCCAGAGAAAGAAGGGAGTTGTGATGTAAGTAAATTAACAGTCTGAGTCATAGGAACGGTAGACCTATTGTCTTGAACTATTGTATATAAAGCAGACCTATTGTCTTGAACTCCAGAAATATTAGGAGAGGATACTGTTCCTTGAAAATCTATATTGATACTACAGATTGACGAAACCAGTTGGATTACCTGCTGCATTAATTCGATCTGCTACTTCTGCATCATCTCACTCTGTGTTGTCTTGTTTTAACAGATCCGAGAAGAGACCAAATATTTGATGCAGAGCAGTCAGGAGCAGGAGGATAAAAACCCGAAGCAGATGTAACATTACAAGGTTGTTGAACCGAAGAACGTCTGTGCTAAGCTAAAATCCATTAGCAGAATGACTAAAATTAGCAAGAGGGCCATTTCGCTCCAAATGTGTCATAATTTGATCAATTAATTGATCCCGAGAAATGGCAGGCACAAACCCATAGCTGCTTCATTTTTTAATTCTTCAATGGAAAGTTCGTCTAGACGATCTCAATCCATAATTGCAAAAAGTAAGTCGATGCAAAAAGGAATCTAATCCATCGTCTTGTAAATAAAATATTGATTGATAGCTGACCTTTTATTGAATGCTTCTACTTGAATTCGTTCCAATGGCAAATTAATTCAAATTTCCAGATCAAGATTGCCTGATAATAGTTGTAAAGGCATTAGACTTGGATATACCATAAACAATTCCAGAAGCAGATCACAAGACCAAAATCAAAATCTGATTGGTTATCCCACTTTTGAGCTGAAAGATCCTTGCATTAGAGAATTCTTCCTAAAAGAACCTTCTTCGGAAAGCAATCATCAGTTTTCTTCTTCTTTTAAATAATTTGATAGACAAAAGAGTTTTTTCGGATAAACTGTCTTTATTTAATAATAATCATTGTATGATTAACTAAATAATAAATTATTTAGTTAATCATACAATGATCTTTTCATGTCGAACAAAAGTCAATCCCGTTATTGTTCTTTTTAAAAAACATCCGTCGTTATGCAGAAATGTAATGAGATGGCTACGAGTTTTGAAAGTTTTGGCGCCGAGTAATACTGCGCAAAGTGGCGCAATGGCGCATCAGTCGCGGAGTGTGATTATTATCGATTTCTTACAATATACTAATGAAGTATTAAAAAACAAAATATACTCCTTTATGTAATGTAAAAATGATTTTAAGTACCAGAAAATTATTTAGGAATATAAACCATCCTGCATAGATACAATCATCTCGACAGTTAAAGAATTAATCGTATAAAACGAAAAAATTTAATTTAAAAAAATTTCATGTAAAAACACTTGGCGCTGCTTGATCTCGATGTAATAACATAGTAATAAACTGATGTAATATTTAGAAAAATCAGAAAAATAAAAATGTAATATTTAGAAAAATAACAAAAACAAAAAGCATATTGATAAGAAAAATTAAAATCATATTATAAAATTTTTTTTGTGACACTTAAATTGAGTAACGCAATTTTATGAAAATAGTATCATTAAAGTACGTATCATTGAAAAAGTTAATTTATAAAAAGTTATTATTTATATAATTTGGTATCCGAATTACATGAAATTTAACTTGGCGCTAATTTTGTTGATCAAATCTTTTATACGAATGATACATATCATTAGAGTTAAATAAATAAATTAGAATAAATAACAAGAGACATTTGTGTTTTACTTTTTAATTTGATAGAATTTAATTTGATTAGTTAAGATTATAGTGTCTGGGTTTTAATTTTTCATTTGATACATTCACTTTTTTCAGTCAGTTTCATTAAGTAATTGGCGTTAGTGAAACTGGCCTAAATGATTCTTCACGAAAAAGCAAGCTTAGCGCTTTTTTTACCTTTTTTTAAAGAGGTAAATTTGTATAAATAATAAGAAACAGTACCATTTGTGTTTTATTTTTTAATTTGATAGAACTTCACTTAAATTAGTTAAGATTGTAGTATCTGGGTTTTAATTTTTCATTAGATACATTCACTTTTTTCGAAGAATAATAATTTTTGACAGAGAATTAAAGTTGCCATTATTTGAATTGATATAAGAAGATGTTCAATATGTCTTTTTAACAAAATCTGACAGGTCGCTTTTCACAGGTACATATGGCGTTCAACAGATTCAACTGTTGCGGAGCAGATCCGTAAGCGCTCATTGCTATTGGATGACTAGAAGAATACACTAATATATCTGCGAGCGCTCACGGATCCGCTCCGCAACAGTTGAGTTTGCTGAACGTGATTCAACAGTTAATAGAGTTTGTTTCTGATTATCAAGACTAGATAATAATCGAAAATAAATTTGAGTAGATGGATTGTAGCACTTTTGCGGTAGCTCATACAGCACAGAAGATGGAAGCAATATTATTGCAATGTTGCAATATTGCAGTTTAAAATGTAACATTACAGAGATATTACAGAAATTAACAATGTCTGCAATATGTCAGTAATATGCATGTAATATTCATGTAATATTTCAGAAACATTACAAAACTGTAGTTCTTTAATTGTTATTATAATAATATAAAATATAATTTTTTATAATATTTATGTAGTATAATCTTTTAGTTTAAGTCATTTTATGATATAATAATTAATATAATCCATTTTTATATTTCAAATAAAAAATATATTAATCTATTATTTGACGGCCATTAGCTAAATTTTATATTTATTTTGAATATGAAATCAAAAGATTATATAATATCGATAATAATTACCATGTGATTGAATACAATTAAATTGTTTGTCAAAATTATTTTTTATGTATCAGAAATTCTAGGTATTTACAAAATAGAGCTGTTGAGAGTTAAGCTACTCAGAATTATTTGATCCCGAATTTCAATAAAAAGTTAGCATCCCATTTTTTAAATTATTAAAAAATTGTAGTTAAGCAAATCTCGCGTTAAAAATACAGAGAACTCTTCATTTCATTTAAAAGAAACAGAAACTCTAATCAGAACTATTGTATCTAAAAATTTTTCAAAAATTTTTAATTTTTTTTATTTTCAACATTTTTTTTATGCATCAGCATTTCTAAGTATTTACGAAATGAAACTATTGGGCCGTTCGGAACTATTCGATCTCGATTTTCGATAAAAAATTAGCACCTCATTTTTTAAAAATTTAAAGATAGAAGTTATTAAGGGATTACATCATCTTGGTTTAAAAAAATCGATTTTTTTTTCTTAAATTGATAGTTTATAGTTAAAATATAATTCTAATAGTTAAGGGAATGCTAAACCGATTACCGAATTGGATTGAGGTACAGACTTTTTTAGTAGTAGTACAGATTTCTTTAGTAATAGTATAATATATTTATTGGCCTTACAAAAAATGTACAACCCTCTTACTGAGCCTCGCTGAATCATAGCATCAGAATTTAATATCTTATGTAGATGTCGTTATTCATATACGAATTAATAGACTAAATTATAATTTCTTTTCACATAACTCTTAGAAATCAAACTAATTTACATTTAAACCTATACATAATTGTAATGAGTATTAAATCCTTCTGATATGTGTAATCTTACTAACTATTCCTAACTATTAGTTAAAAACAACTGCTTAAATATTATATTTGAATGTTAATAAAATCGATCGCTATTTTTAGATTTACAATTACAATTTCAAATTTTTAAATATCGCTTGGATATCGAATGGAGTTTTTATTTTTTTTTGTTTAAATTCCTTAATCATGTTTTTGCATTCCTTATCATATTTACTACAATGCCAAAAAACACGTTCCAAGTCTTCCGATTCTTAGCCACAAGAACATATCACTATTTATCATTTTATACTTAAACAAACTATTTTTAAGTGAGCAATGTCTACTGCGTATCCGATTAATCGAGACAATAGTCTTCTTATCTAAGTCAAATTTGTAAAACCATGGTTTTGTTGTTTAGAATACTGAACAGGTTTTAAAATGAAAAAAAAATAAACCCTTATTGGCTTACATTGCTCTTATATATTTAATCTATATATATTTAAAGCATTGTTATTCTTTATCATTCCTTGAACCCTGAATTTAACAACAACAATATCGGAGTGAGGAAGAGCCTAGTCTAAAAGGATTCTCTTACGAGCAGCCTGTTTAATCAGATTGTCCGCTTTCTCGTTGCTAGTAATGCCACAATGAAGAGGAATCCAGGCCAACTGAACTATTTTTTCTTGCATCTAATTAGTAACTCACAGATTTTTTTTTAATTAAATAAGAATGATCTCTAAGGTTTTTCCATTAAACAGAATCTCTAAGACACTTTTATAATTCAAGAAGAAAGTTCTTAAGTTCCGAGTCTATTATCAATTTTAGAGCCTGGTAGAGAGCCATAGCTTCAGCTGAAAAGCTCAGTGAAAATAGAAGATAAATCATAAAGCTTACAGCTAAAGGTAAACTTCTCATTAATGGACCAACTGACCATTCTCACTATAGCGCTATCGTTTGATTCCGTTCTTGAACCATCCAGAAAAATAAAAATGTTAGAAGACTATCATTATGAAAGACATCTTGGAATAACGCATTGGCATTGTTCGACTCTTTCATTCTTTTACCACTTAAGAGATCTATATTGAGAGCAGTAAATTGATTCTTAAAGTCTAACTGATTGTACACACTAATTTGAGATAAAATAATATTATCCATATTCCCGATTTCCTCATATTTACAGACTAGTATAATGTTACGTCCAAGCTCTGCATGCATGGAGCTGAGGAGGTGAACGCAACGGGAACCGAATTATTAGACCGATTTGATCGTGCACCCAAGCACCGCAAGGGAGCCGTGGGGAAGGACCGACGTAAATCGGGAAACACTTCGCTTCGTCCTGTGGCTCTTAATGAGCCAGGAATCGAACAGAAGACGAAATGGAAACCTCAACTCGTGCTCCGCTAAACGGACACGTTGTTCCACGAATCGGACATGAAATCTCTAATAGCGGTGATAGAAAACTGAACGACTGGAATCTGTTCTTGGGCCGATGCCTGAATTAACGGAGATTGTTCTCTAGAGTTTTGAATGGTGTTAAAGCAGACATGGGCGGTGAATCGATGCGCATTGTTAGTTCCCGCTAGATTACGGGAACGAGGGGCGGAAGATCTGCGTGAACGCACTGAAAATTTGATCGTCTTTAAAGAAGGACATACAAGAAGAGAAGGCACCAATCCGTATATTGCAGCGAAATCAAAAACTTACTACTTGGCAATAACGATGAATAAGGTGTCCGAGAGACCATCAGAGAGGGTGCCATCAATTGTGGACGTCAGATTCGCTTCGTCAAATTCCCTCAAGCAATATCGTTGGCCTTTAGTTGATAGTATGGTTTTGCACTAACTCTACTGGAAAAAAAGAGCTTCGAGAATCGGAAGTCTTTTTCAAAGGTCCCGACAATTATAGCTTCCCCAAACTCAGAGAGAAAAATCACACTGAGGCGCGGAACTACGGTTTTTGTACTAATCGCTCCTAATTACTCCAATTTGAATTGGTGGAATAGATTTTGTTAACTAGTAGTAGGATTTTTCTTTGCTTTCAGATTGATCAAGATCTAGAAGAAGGAAAGGATGTTGAAAAGTGTGTGGAAAAGTGTTCTCCTAAATTTTATGATCTCCTTAAAATTTATGGGAAAACGTGTGGTGCGTCAAGAAAGCGCACATGCAGGATCGGCACGAGACCACTCAAAATCTCCCTGAGCATCGTGTGTCGCTTCTTAGATTTTGTGATCACGAATAATCGTGAGAATCATCCGTGACTTGACCGTTAAAAAGTATCTTGGCGCCGGTCTTACTTCCAATGATGTATTTATTATTATTTTAGCCGCAGTGTCTGAGAGGCATAAACTTGGTGTCCTTTTGATCCCACCGCTCGTGCACCGATTTTTAATTTATCTCGGAACGACATTTATGAGGAGATGTTGGATTCTTCGTTTTAATTTTTAGTATGGGCAAAGAAAATTTTTTAGTCTTCTCTAAGTTATAATGTTCAACTTGTGCGTTGTCTTTTTATTTCAACGAATTCCAGATCTCTATAAAAGAAAAGATTCTAGTCCGCTGGACGTAACATAGATTTATTGAAATTATTGGAATGTAAAGGGTATTCCGATAGCCCTTTAATTTCCTTAAGACAATCCAACAATGAAAGATAATCACGAATCAGATTTCTTAAAAAAAATTTACAACACAGTAGTTCAAATCTATATACTAACAATAAAAATTTTGACTCTTCCGTTATCACATTTATGGGAATTGAATTCCTATATCCCATTCCTATATCCCATATTTATGCTAAGCGAAGACATTTTAATTAGATTTTTTTGAGCTTATACATTTGCTTAGGGATACAAGGCGAAAGAAGGAAATCACCATACTCTATTCTTGACTTAATTAATGTATTATAGCCAATAATGTTAACATAGTTGTCAAGTCCACTCCCCACCAAGTTCTCCTTAAACAGCAGAGATTCTCTTCTTACTGATATCTCGCACTTTTGAATAATGTAATTCACATGAAGATTTCAATTTAACCAATTATCCAACACTTCCTAGGAATTTTATATTTGTAAATGATTTAATAACAGTATTCGAAATTACGACTTGTAAGCCTCTTAACTTTACTATTGTTAAAAATAATTAAGTGTTGTAAATTTTTTTTAAGAAATCTGGTTCGTGATTATCTTTCATTGTTGGATTGTCTTAAGGAAATTAAAGGGCTATCGGAATACCCTTTACATTCCAATAATTTCAATAAATCTATGTTACGTCCAGCGGACTCCCTAGAATCTTTTCTTTTATAGAGATCTGGAATTCGTTGAAAAATAAAAAGACAACGCACAAGTTGAGCATTATAACTTAGAGAAGACTAAAAAATTTTCTTTGCCCATACTAAAAATTAAAACGAAGAATCCAACATCTCCTCATAAATGTCGTTCCGAGATAAATTAAAAATCGGTGCACGAGCGGTGGGATCAAAAGGACACCAAGTTTATGCCTCTCAGACACTGCGGCTTACATTTTTCAGGAGAAACTTCAAGATTCTTAGAAGAAAGATCCTCAGCTAGAATATTGCCTTGTTTTTTCAGTAATGCTAAACTGTTCTCAATAATGAGACCATACGTATATATCGCTATGTCATCTGCAAATTTCAAAATTTTACTCCAGGGGAGATCCGATCTAAGTTATTAATATATATAGAAAATAAGGTAGGATATTGCTTTGCAGAAGACCTTTAAAGATAGATCGTGATGTTATTCGAGAAGTTGATAAAATGGAAATGGCTTCTCTCCGAAACCAAATTGTGCATAAATGCTACTAGGCCTCTAAGTAATTAGAGATCAATCAAATTTTTATTAGAATTTCTAGGTTGACATTATCATACATCTCCTTAATGTCTAGGAACAAGATTGCTACATGCTCCTTTTTGTAGAACTGCTTGTGAATATCCGATGTTAACAAAGCTAAGCTATCTATTAATTGACATAACATGATCTATTAATTCTGAAGTTATTGTGTAATATTCGATTGTGTTATTCTACCACCACTCTAACCAACACTCTCATTGAGAATTTTTTCCAATAATTTCAAAAAACAAGAGGACATACTAATAGGCCTGTTCACTATTTGCTTTCGGAATAAAGAATAAATATTTTCTCCAATCAGGAAACGAGTAATTTGAATATTGTTATATATATCTAAAATGGCTGTTTTTACAATTTTCCGGTAACCTATCTATTATTATAATTGATCTTATCGTAGCTTGGTGCAGAATTTTTATTAACGCTTTTGATGGCGAAGAAAAACTCTGAAAAATTAATAAGCGAGTCCAAAAAGTGATCCCCATCGACATGATTCACATTAGGAATATCACCTCCTTCTTGACAGAGGTCTTCTATGCACTTTTCCATATTTTTAATCATCTTTATATGAAGATAAATATCTTTATACCTTCGTAAGAAGCTGGTCTGGAGTACTTGTTATTAAAAGATTTATTAAATACATACTTATAGTTACTGTTCTTATTTAGTGTTTCACAGAATGCTTTAAACGCTTTTTTTTCATCTCTCAGAATAACTTTAGTCTAATCCTCGATCTTTTTATATTCGAAAAATTCTTCCATTGTAAATCTATATTGTAGGGACAACCAGTTAACCTTCCTTCGTCTTACAGCTCTTTTACATCATTTCACTATACCACACTTGATTTACGCTTACCTCCTTGAGAGGTATATTTATGTTGTCGAGTTTTATGTTCCTATTTCTCCGGCACTGTAAGGAACACTCCACCGCTATCATGATGTCTGTTCTAATACAAACGTATATCTTTCGCAAGCATTAAGATTAGTAAACTCCACCGAATTAAAAATATAGTTTTCGTTCCAGAAACTGTCAAATAACATCCAATCCATACGATTAACATCATATTTAAAGATATCTTAGGGATAGAATTTATTTATATAGTCACCAGCTCAATAATAATAATTGGAAAGCGATCACTTCTCCAATTGTCTCGTTCCATTCTCCATTCGCACTTCAAGACAATGGCAGGACTCACAATTGATAGGTCGATGCAAGAACTACTAGTATCTGAGTCTGAGAAATTAATAACACTACCATCATTCAGGAAAATATATTGGATCAGTAAAATTAAAAATTGTATTGCCATTTGTACTGTTAGTTTTACTGCCCCATGCAGCGTTGATGGGCGTTGAAATCACTCCCGATAAGAAAAAGATTCTCGATAAACCGCCCAGCAACGAGAATGGATTAAAATGGATTAAAATTTTTTTAATGCGTACTTTAAATCTATGAAAATGGATTGAATGGATTGAAATGGATTGGATCCGAGTTGACTAGTTTAATATTCAAAAAAAAAACCTTTCATCTTTAAGGGTTATAAATTTTATTCCTAAGATATTCCTAAGACATTTATAATAATTATACCTGAAATTAACTATATTTCAAATTGATATTAAAAAACGCATCTTAGTGAGATTTGACTTGGGACCTCTGGATTATGAATCTTCTACGTTTCCCACTACATCACTTCTTCAATTGGTAAATGTGTTATTCATTCTCTACTTCAATTATAACCAGCTAAACCAGTGCACAAAATTATATAGCTATAATAAAAAAAATCATAATTTAACAGATATAATAAAATATAAATAATTTATATTGCTATAGACAACATTGGTGATCAGATAATCTAATCTCGCTTGGCTGATGTCGCGCGCCGTGATTAGTCTAATAATCGGGCTGTGTTCGACTTGGTTTGCGAGTATTCACATCGATCATTCATTTTATTTTTAATTAAAGAGAAACAAAAGAACATAGCTCAATTATTTTTACATTACAACTTTTTTGAACTTAGTTGGATTAAAACAAAAAATTTGCTACTTATAATTTTGAATAATTGACATAGTATTTATGGTCCATTTTTAAATAAAAATTTTTTTTATTCAATTAGATTGAAAAACTGCATTTCATATTCAGATATTAAATTGAGTAATATTGCATAGAAATTGCTGATATTTTTGAATTAAATTTAACTGAATTAAAAAAAACTGTACTTTCTATTCACAATTCTGAATTGAGTAATATTCACGATGCACAGAAAATGCTAATATTATTTTTAGATTGAAAGGCATAGAGATACAGGGTGGGCCATCTAGCGTTTGGAATTTCAACTACCGATTATTTTGAGTTTGAAAGGCGTAATAATATTTATGACGTATCAGAAATTTAGTTCTTTGTTTGACATTTACGAAATGGGTCGCTACGCTTGAACAAAATTGGGAAATATTGAAAATTTACTTCCAAAGTGGTGAGTCTTCAACCCAAACTGTAAGAAATTTACGTGGAAAATTTGATAGAAAAGAAATGCCTTCAACGCAGTTTGTGGATCAATTTATGAAGCGAATTCGGCAAATTGGACCCTTATTGGATAAAACAACTCGTTCACGTGCTCGTCCAGTAAGGTCAATCGAAAATATTGCTGCTGTTGCTCAGAGTGTGTTTGAACAATCATCAACATCAATTCGCCATCGTTCTCAAAACTTGAACATTTCACGCACTTCTTTGAGAAAAATTTTGAATAAAGATCTCGGTATGAAGCCGTACAAAGTTCAATTATTACAAGAATTGAAGCCGCATGATCATCTGATGCGTTTTCGGTTCGCCCAATGGATTGAACAACGCTTGGTTGAAAATGAACATTTTTACCGAAAAATCATCTTTTCTGACGAAGCTCATTTTCACCTCGATGGCTATGTGAACAAGCAGAATTGTCGTATTTAGGGGTCAGAGAATCCGCACGTCGTCATGGAGAAGCCGATGCATCCACAACGAGTGACTGTTTGATGTGGTTTTTGGTCTGGCGGCATCATTGGGCCATTTTTCTTCGAAAATGAGCAAGGAGCTGCCGTCACTGTTAATGGCAAGCGCTACCGCGCTATGCTAAACGAATTCTTGCTTCCCAAATTTGAAGAGGAGGACACAGATGACATTTGGTTTCAACAGGACGCGCACCTTGCCATACAGCCAACGCTACAATCTTTTGCGCACTGTCTTCGAAAATCGCATATAATCAGCCGAAATGCTGATGTCTGGCCTGATGATTGGCCGCTTCGCAGCTGTGATTTGACTCGCTGGACTATTTTTTATGGGGAACCGTCAAGGATGAGTGTTACGCTAACTAGCCAGAAACGATTCAAAAATTAAAACATGAAATCAAAGTTGCCATCGATGAAATACGCGCTCACACAATGGAAAATGTACTAAAAAATTGGGTTGATAGAATGGGGGG
Source organism: Atta cephalotes (assembly GCF_000143395.1). Lineage (NCBI taxonomy): Eukaryota > Metazoa > Arthropoda > Insecta > Hymenoptera > Formicidae > Atta > Atta cephalotes. The sequence goes on from NW_012130135.1 coordinate 509,607, forward strand.
ATATTGTGCAGCCAGCATGGACGTCATTTGAATGAAATTGTATTTCATGTTTAATGGCAATGTACTACCTTTCCAATAAAGTCATAAACTTTGAAACATATTCATGCGTTTTTTTTAGAGCCAAATTAAATTCCAAATTTTAAATGGCCACCCTATATGCTCTATGCAATTTCTATAAATGAATAAAAATGCATTCAAGGTTGAAAAGGATTCATTTTAATATTCATGAATCCGTATTTCTGAAAATCTGAATCTATTTTAATTCTCGTTTGCTGGGCGGATAAATTGTAAAAATTTCACCAATTTATTTAGCTTTAATATTATTATTCTGTGAAGAGGGTCTATAGCACGCTACTAGAGTAATTTCTCCTCTCGAGGAAGAGACACACAGTGTCCATCTCAAGAACTTCTGAAACAAAATCCAATTGGATTGGAGTTTTGAAAATTATACCCTTCTTAATAAGAAAAGTGACCTCGTTGATTGTTTAATCCAAAGCTCGGCAAAATTTGCACTTCTCGGCTGATTTTCGACTTGGTTCCGCCTTCTGCTATTTCACCTCTCGCCCCGCGCGTAGTCCAAATGTCGCTCATTTAGGAGCGTATAACGTAAACTTCATTTTATTTTTTTTTCGTTCATTACATAACTAAGATAGAAGAAACAACACGTAAGGTTGAGCGCTTATGCGTTGCTTCATTCTATCTCTTATCTAGTTATGTAATGAATAGAATGAAGTTTACAGCGTGAGCGTCCAAAGGTAGACCTCATGTCTATGAGCGGCATTTGAATTAAGCGCGGGGCGAGAGGTAAGAGGAATAGCAGAAGGCGGAGCTAAGTCAAAAAGTGCCGAGAAATGCAAATCTTAGCGAGCTCTGGTTTAATCTATCAAACTCAAATTTCCTCAAGAGAAACGCAGGCTGATCCGGTTTAAGATATGTTTTCTGTAATCATAAAAATATTCCAGTCTATAGCATATTTTTCCAGCTCGAATAACTTATCTGTAAGGCCACGGCACTTCCACCGACAAATTTTAATATTATCCTGATTAGACATTGTATAAAAATTAAAATAGATTAGATAGATTATACAATAAAGTTAGCTTTTAAGGTTATTTTTTTATCATGTGCTTAAAATCTTACTCTTACTGCCGTACGTTTTGATGCCATTTGTCGGATTCAAGGAAGAATGTTTTAATTGATCCGTTGTCCCAGAACAAATCTTGAAGTTAGGTTCCTTCTTATTTGTGATTCCTTAAGAATAATTTGTTGTATATTTTCTCTCTAATTCTTTGATGTATCGCATTCATCAATCTTCTTCAACATAATCGCTGCATCGGGGATGACTTTGCTGAAAGATCCCGCTTATGAAATCAGCGTAAGAAATCAGCCGAAGAGTTATGCCATTGGAGGAAAAGCTTTGTTCCTACTTCCGATGAAATATTCGCAATTTTCCTTTTGATTCTTATATAATTGATTACTATCCTTTAATCTCTCACTGACACAACTTAAATCCTCTTTATAAATGGAATCATGTTTGCCATTAATATTGACATCTTGTCTGTCACGTAATATGTGTTGTGACCTCCAGGCAAAATTTACTGATTCTTGTTGATCTATCTTCTTGACTAAGATTCACTTCTTGTAAATCCAAAGACTTCTGATGCAATCTTCGAGGAATGGCAGTGCGTTGATTGGATATTCTGCTTTCCAACCGACCTTCGGCGAAACAACTTCGTTAAACAAGATGAAATCTTTTATCTTGAATTGATGGAAATTCCTCGGTCTGCCAAGTCTGAATTTTAGTTTCGTTTTATGAAAGACTAACTTTCTAGCATTCATTGCAATATTCTCGCCATTAAGGAAGACCGAACAGTTCCTATCGGTTTCCCGTTGCAATTAGAACAAATAAGGGTATTTCCCGTACATCCATGCTTTTTCTCATTACACATAATACATTTTGAATCATTATTGCATATATATCTTTACTTGGGTGGCCGTATTTGAAGCAACATTGAAACATATTATAGGCAAGGTCATGTAGGGTTCAACGTTGAATCTGACCTTATGAATATAAACCTCGCTCGGCAAGATTTGGAAAGGTTATAACAACGGATCTACTTGGTATCCATTTGGATTCGTCTTCTTTCTTAAGTCCTATCCTGTTCCTTTTATTAAGTCTCCTAGCATGAAGCACTTTAAAAGGTGACTCCATAACTTCCAGAAATTTCAGGAATGTCTTCGTTTACCCTCTTAATTAAGTCTCTACGCACTAACAGTGCCTTGGAATAAAAGCTTCAAGACTATAAGCATCAAGAATGAGAATCATTAGCTATTAATTTGTTAGCTTTAATAAATTTTTAAAGCTCACCTTTTGAATTTCGATTTATTGCATATCAAATTGATGTTCTTGTAATAAGAGCAGATAATCCTATCTATCTTGAGTAGTCTATCTCTCAATCTCTTTACTTGAGATTCTTTTTCGGATAGATGTTTAAATTGAATCCATACTATATACGGATCTTTAGTGTTGTCTTGAAAAAATTTGGGTACATCAATATCCCTTCTTCTAATCGATTATATTCACTTGTAACGATGATTGAACAGATACAACTGGCGAAGATAATGACAATCTTTTATAAAGATGGTCATCTGGTTGCTCGTTTTTTTTATTGCAAGAACCAGGAGCCTTTATTCTCCTCATTTGATGTCCCCTCAATTTCCATCTTGTACACTAGCAGTCCTCGCAAGAACGCAAAAGAACGACGGGTCAGATGCAGACCACAGTCAGTATCTAGATTATATCACCACTTTCTTGTAAATATTACTACCAGTCTTAGTCTGATTAACTACGTCCGAAAGCAAATTTAGCAATCCTGGCAACCAGGATCGTATCCTACGTCTCAATTCTTCACTTCCGAACGAGATTAAAATGAATTAAAATTTTTTTCTATCTAAATGCGTATTTTAAATAGCAAATACTTTTTTTGGATTTAATTGGATTCAATTGGATTCAATTAGATTCAATTGGATGCAATTGAATTGAAAAATTTCCTATTCAAAAATTCCTATTCAAATTTCCTATTCAAAAATTTTGAATTGAATAGTATTCACAATGTATGTTATGCACAGAAGAAGCTAATATTATTTTTAGATTGAAAGGCATAGAGATATGCTTCATACAATTCCTATAAATAAATAAAAATGCATTCAGGATTGAAAAGCATTTATTTTAACAATTTCGTGAATCAATATTTCTGAAAATCTAAATCCATTTCAATCCATTCTCGTTTGCTGGGTTAATTTAATCTCAATCAGCTTTTTCTCACTCTCATTTGAATAGCTCCCGCCAAAATCTCCAATCCATCTCACAGACTTTTTTAATTCCAAATTCTAATATTGACATCTTTGATTCATTTCTTACATTATATTATATATCATTCTGTCCATATATGTAATACGTGGGTCGTTTAATAAGTTTGGTAAATTTCCATGAAATGGCGCTACAATCCATTTGATGACGCGACATCTCGAAAAATCCACTCTTCGAACCCCTTCAGCCAAATTTCAGCCAGAAAAGACGTCATTTGAAGCGAGATTGGCGCGCAAAAAAGTGCTCTTCCATCAAGACAACGCGCCGTCCCACAAGTCAACCGTTACAATGACAAAACTACGAATTGGACTATGAATTGATTCCTCATCCACCCTATTCTCCGGATTTGCGGCCCAGTGACTTCTTTCTGTTCCCAAACTTAAAAACTTGGCTCGGTGGGAAGAAATTCTCGTCAAATGAGGAAGTCATTGTCGCCGTCAATGAGTATTTTGCAGACTTTGAGACAGCCTACTTCAAATGACTACCAAACGTGAATTATGCGTCCTTTCTGGCCGAAATTTGGCCTGAAGGGATTCGAAGAGTGGATCTTTCGAGATGTCGCGTCATCAAATGGATTGTAGCGCCATTTCATGGAAATTTACCAAACTTATCAAACGACCCACGTACTACTGTATGGCTAATGGGGCGAGGCAGGATTGTCAAGTCGAAAAAAATAATTTCCTTAGAATTTGTATTAGGTGTACAACTTTGCTTTCGCCGTTTTTTTTCCGAAATTCGAGGCTTTATTGTAAAAAACTGGTTATACATTTATGATTCAAAGTATTGTCCATCGCTGGCCACTACTTTCTCCCATCTTTCGGGTAGCGTATCCCGCGTCGAAAAAACTGATCATCTTTTGAGGCTATCCACGAATCGATCCAATTTTTTACTTCTTCATAAGACTGGAAGTGCTGGTCAGCCAGGCCGTGTGCCATTGAAACAAGTGATAATCAGAGGGAGCAACGTCTGGAGAATACGGCGGGTGGGGTAGGACTTCCCATTTCAACATTTCCAAGTATGTCTTGACCACTTTCGCAACATGGGGTCGAGCATTGTCGTCATCATGCTGCAAAATCACTTTATCGTGTCTCTCGTTGTATTGCGGCCGTTTGTCTTTCAATGCTCGGCTCAAACGCATCAATTGCGTTCGATACCGATCGCCTGTGATTGTTTCAGTCAGTTTTAACAATTCATAATACACTACGCCGAGCTGGTCCCACCAAATACAGAGCATGACCTTGGACGTCAAAATCACCGTTCTTGAAGCGTTGAAACCACTCACGACACGTTCTTTCACTAATAGCGGCCTCACCATAAATATTTGAGAGCATTCGATGAGTCTCAGCCGCAGATTTCTTCATATTGAAGCAAAAAATTAAAACCTCCCGCAAATGACGAGAATTTGGCTCGTAAACTGACATTTTTCAATCGAGAATAACTTTATGATGCAGACACAAATCGACTAATGTTTCTATGGGGTTATGTTGACAGATGCCCAAGTTTATTTATGATGTCTATGATCTATTTATTTCGATCACCACTTACCGCTAAAGCCATCTATAGGAAAACGGAGGAAGCAATTGGTGTACCTAATAATTTTCTAGTTAGAAATAACATAACGCAAACTTTATGAAAATGTAACATCGGATATTAAGACATATTTACAGAATATGAAATCGTAAAGCTTGCGTTATTGTAACGCAGGTTATGACTATAACGCATGCGTTAAAAAGTTACAAAATAGACTGTTGGTCTGTTTTCTATGACTGAACTAGTGTATGTACATACATACATGATGATAATAAGTTATAACATATAATTGAAAGGTCCTATTTCTATTAAGTAAATGTGATTTCTCAAATTTGATGTGATTACTTTGTTAACCTTGCTAAGAGTACATTTCTTTCTAAAAATGTTTATGTCTAAAAATATTTTAATACATGAATATTTTTAATACATTTTAATTTGTTTTTAGTTAGTTATATAACTCGCAACATTATATAAATAATGCTATATTTGTGTATTTGTGAAGTACTTTTATTAAAATAAAATAATTTGTTTACATTCCAGTTTGTGCCATTATTTACTAAACATAAAATAAAAAAATAATTTTTGGAAATTTTCCTCAGGAATTTTGTGATTTCTTTCCCTAAATTTTTATAAAATTTTCTATTTTTTCAGGAATGTCTTACATTTTGTTTTCAAGAATTTTCTCGGGAAATTTTACTATTAAATGTACAACTTTGCTTCCGCCGTTTTCCTATAGATGGCTTTAGCAGTAAGTGGTGGTCGAAATAAATAGATCATAGACATCATACAATAAACTTGGGCATCTGTCAACATAACCTCATAGAAACATTAGTCGATTTGTATCTGCATCATAAAGTTATTCTCGATTGAAAATGTCAGTTTACAAGCCAAATTCTCGTCATTTGCGGGGGGTTTTAATTTTTTACTTCAATATGAAGAAATCTGCGGCTGAGACTCATCGAATGCTCTCAAATACTTATGGTGAGGCCGCTATTAGTGAAAGAACGTGTCGTGAGTGATTTCAACGCTTCAAGAACGGTGATTTTGATGTCCAAGGTCATGCTCTGTATTTGATGGGACCAGCTCGGCGTAGTGTATTATGAATTGTTAAAACCGACTAAAACAATCACAGGCGATCGGTATCGAACGCAATTGATGCGTTTGAGCCGAGCATTGAAAGACAAACGGCCGCAATACAACGAGAGACACGATAAAGTGATTTTGCAGCATGACGATGCTCGACCCCATGTTGCGAAAGTGGTAAAGACATACTTGGAAATGTTGAAATGGGAAGTCCTACCCCACCCGCCGTATTCTCCAGACGTTGCTCCCTCTGATTATCACTTGTTTCGATCAATGGCACACGGTCTGGCTGACCAGCACTTCCAGTCTTATGAAGAAGTAAAAAATTGGATCGATTCGTGGATAGTCTCAAAAGATGACCAGTTTTTTCGACGCGGGATTCTTACGCTACCCGAAAGATGGGAGAAAATAATGGCCAGCGATGGACAATACTTTGAATCATAAATGTATAACCAGTTTTTTACAATAAAGCCTCGAATTTCGGAAAAAAAAACGGCGGAAGCAAAGTTGTACACCTAATATATTCTGTAAATTGAACGCAATTTATAATGTATTTTTATGTAAAATAACATTAGCGGGCTTGGACGTTAAATCTCATAACGCTTCACATAGTTAGGTTAACTTTTTGTAATCGTGGATACGTATGATTCATGAGAATCGTCTAATTGTCTTGCCTTTTTCTTTTCAGCCAGAATCTAATAATATAAAATTTATTATATATTGTTATACACAAACTAAACTAAAAATTTATTTCTATTCTAATGAAAAAAGATTAAGTTATTAAGAAATTGTCTCCAGAATATAATTATAATAAAAAGCAACACCAAATTTTCGAAGAAATAAGCAATTATTTTACTTTTAAATACGAAACAATCTAGATTTTTATTTTTATATTGTTGATTATTTATTTGGAAATGTTAAATTGTCTTATTAATTTTAATTATTGTTTACACTGCTGATGACCCGATAAGGACAGAAATTTGTATTGTGATTTATAATTTATAATTATTAAATATTAAAAAACAACTAAAAAGCTTTAGCTTAGATTCGTAGCTTTTTAATAGATTTTTATTTTTATATTTTGAATCTTATTACATTATTATTATATATTTTATAATTTATTTACTGTATATAATTTATCTATATGTGTAAATTGTATGTAACTTTTTGCGTTATAAATCTTCTATTATTTGCGTTATCTCGTAACGCATTATTCTTTAGAGCTGTATTCTGCAAACTATGTTTACGCTTTGCGTTATGAATTATCGATACTTCGGGCATCTTCGGAATTATAACACAAGATGCAAAGGAACTAGGAAATGATGACGAAATGATGACATAATAAACTCTAAACCGATCAAGTTCCATTAAACCATCGAAAAGAATTTAAATATTTCAATATTCTGAGTAAAGAAATAGCTAAGAAGTAATAATAAGGGGATGAATAAAAGATATTTATTTAAAGTATTTATATAAAGACTTAGTGCATGTATATATACTTATAAAATTATTAATATTTTTATAAAATTGATAGTACATAAGTCTAGAGAAATAAGGTAATAATTGTTTAGATACAAATTAATCTTAAATATATAAATGGATAATAGGTTATATTATTTTACATTAGTTATATATGTATATACAATAAATATAAATTATGAATAGACCTGCTGCAGGCCTATTCTGTACGCAAATTTCGTTATCATTATAATGCTGCTGCGCAGCTGTTTCATCATGGTAAAAAGCGGCGTTATAATAATAACGAAATTTGCATTAAAAGTTACAGAATAGATCTGCAGGGCCTCTTCTTGAGCACATATGAATAATTTTCGCATATGACAATTTCTCGATTGTGATTAGTTGATTGTATAGGAAATTGCTATGCGATATTTGTTCAAGAATAGGACCTCTGTATAAGGGTCTGAGCACAAGATCGTAACACTTAGAGACTTAAGTTGTAGACGTAAGTAATTTATTGCCACGATTTATTGCCATCTCTTGGAGACAATAAGTAGTACATCATACGTCAAAGCTTGTGCGTTATTCACGTCTACAGTCTTAAGTCTTTAAGTAACTATTACGACAATTCTTGTGCTTAGACCCTAATGTATCCGAGCGGCGATATCTATAAATAAATTGAAATTCGTTAGAGAATCTCTATGACGCACATGTAGTTGCAAAATACGTAGTTTTATACATTTCATAACAATTATATTGTAACTTTCTTTCGTATTTTAATTAAAAAATTATAAAATTTCCTGATATTTTTCCTTAAATATTGGAAAAGTTAAAAATTTCAGTAAATTTCGACTAAAATTCTGTTTTTTCTATCAATTAATTAAATTTCATTGAACCTCAGAAAATTTCCCGAGACTCGGCAAGTGGGCGTGATTTGCGATCGAAACACTACAGTACCGCCAATGCTAACGCTGTCTTTTGTCCAGTTTATTGTAACGTACTACATAACTAATTTTGCGGATTAAGATTATGTCAAGTCAGCCTTTTAATTAAAAAATGGGAGATAGAGATAAAAATGAGATATTGTTATCTATCCAGCAATAAACGAGAATGGATTGAAATGAATTGAAATGGATTCAGATTTTCAGGAATACTCATTCACGAATATTAATATAAATGCTTTTCAATCCTGAACGCATTTTTATTTATTTATAGGAATTGTATAGAGCGTATCTCTATGCCTTTCAATCTAAAAATAATATTAGCTTTTTCTGTGCACAACACACATTGTGAATACTGTTCAATTCAAAATTTTGAATAAGAAATGCAGTTTTTCAATTCAATTGCATCCAATTGAATCTAATTGAATCCAACTGAATCCAATTGAATCAAAAAAAAGTATTCGCTATTTAAAATACGCATTCAGATAGAAAAAAATTTCAATCCATTTTAATTCATTCTCGTTTGCTGAGCAAACTCGATATCGTTCCAATGTGAATGGATAATAATGTAAATCTCTTATTTTTAAATTATGGATTCTAAAATTTTTATATCAAATAAATATATACCTGAGGTACTTGGTTGTACGAGCCAAAAGTAAATAAACTTTTTAACTTTTTTTTATTTTTTCATAAGTAAATCCAGTTCAGCTGAAGTCCTATTTATGTATGTATATATATTGCGTACTTTATTTTATATAATAACATTTTTGTAATCCGTAAATCCAATTCAGAGACTTTCCACCAAGATGAAAATGTCGATAATATAGACGGCTTAACATCCCTTTAAATTTTAACAAGCACGCGAACTTTCATAAACGCCAACCATCTTTATATAATATCTCGTCGGTGTCCAATTTAAAATATTTTTTCTAAATTTCTCCAAACAATTCTCAAATTACATAAATAAATCAGAAATATTCAATTTGTTCACTATCTTGTCAGTGGTAAAAATGAAGGATTCGAATTCGAATTCCGTTTCGATAATTTTTTCATCGTTACCACCACTGACGAGATACTAAAGCCCGACATCCTTATGGGAATTCGCATTCTTGTGAATATTAAAGTAATTAAGTAATTAAGAGTTAAAAAAAACTGATAATATTGTACTAATTTTATGATTTATTAGTTTAGTAGACGTAATTATGCATTATAATTCAATAATATTCGATTTTTCTTTAAAATTGTGATTTCAATATTATCATCAAAATTTGACTATCAACAGAGATGATAATCGCGAGAGAAAAAATTAAGTAATTTTTCTTGCAATATATAGAATATTATAACTTTACAAGTATGCATATTTATTTATGGAACATTTATGTAATAAAAAATCATGAATTTAATAATCAAAATCATGAATAGCCAAATATTTATGTTAATAATAATAAATTTGTATCAATTGTCGATAATGTCAATGTTCTTCAATTACCTCCGGACCCTTAGAGCCCTTTTTATACCGCCAAAAATTTGCCCAGGATTGACAGTCTTTAATATTATCTCGTCGGTGCTTTTATGGCTTCTGCACACTGCACACGAAAATGTTTGCCGCGCGACAAAATGTGATATGGTAACCAATAAGCTTACAGGAGGTCAGTTCTGTATCTTCAAACAAGGTGAAAATTACAATAGTGAGCAAATTTACTAATAGAGGTGCTCCTAATGTGTTCATTGATTACTGCGTCTCATTTTGCTGCGCGCATTTCCGTGTCCAGTCTGCAGGAGTCATTAATCACTTAAATTTAACAGGCACGCGAATTTCCATAAACACCGAGAGTCTTTAATAGTATCTCGTCGATGATGATATTTTTTTCTATTGATAAATGCAATATTAAACACAAGATAGCGCTGATAGCAGTATACATGAAATTATGATCCCATAAGGACTTTCCACTCTAATCTTCTTTGTGCTATTATATGAATATGAACAGAAACGAATGATTTCTGATACGGCAATGTGCGATTTTCCTTTGTCTGAAATGTGTCACTCTTATCGCGGTAGGCGCAAGTAACAATGTCCAGCGCGTGGATAAACGCCTTTCGCAGCAAATTAAATACGTACTAACTAAATCTGCAGTATTCGCAATCTGCTTATACTATAAATTGCCGCTATCCATCCCATAACCCTCCAGCAAGTCAACCCGAACATCTAACACTTAATCTTTGATTTAAATCTCGCTAAAAGAACCTCTCTCACAAACTTTCGATGTTCAACAGCTCCGGCCACGAAACCGTGGACACTAACGTCGCGTGATTTGTTATATACTACGAGACGAAGACGACATAAAAACACTCTACAACAAGCATGTACGTACCCATCGCTCACTTGGTCGTGCAGCAATTTTACATTTTGTATGATCCTGCTGAATGATGATTGCAAGAAAATATTTCACCCAATACAGCATCGTTTGATCTTTAATATTGGTTCTTCATTGTAAATAGGAATAAATCCGTGGAGAATCTGTTGATATCCAGCCACGAAGTGATTAGCAGTATCAATTCCACTGGTTTAGGCAATCAAAGCATAGCAACAAATTTGGGTGGTACCACGGCTATCGAGAAGGTACAGGAAACGTCTGCCTCTGGCGTCGATCGTAACAGTCCTGTATCAAGTCCTAACTTGTCTCCACGTCCTAGTCCAAGAGCCCATTCTAAACGAGAGTATTCTAAAAATCCTGATTCTGTTGTCAAAGAATCACTCCGTGCAAACAAGTCAGATGATCAGTTATCAAGTGGCCATCAAGTATGTATCAGTGGAGCATTATATAAATTTTTAGATGTTTATTAGTATCATTATTGAATTGATATAATTTCAACATCATTGATGACATTGATTATTAATGTACAATTAACATAATTTAGGCCTTGCTCAGTTCATCTTTTCTTTTTTTCTTTCCAATGTGGAAAGAAAAGGAAAAAAGATGAGCTATATAAAAATTTTAATTAAAAAGAACAGACCTATTACTTCCAGCTTCAGTTTATAATTACATTTCAAATTTGACAAACCAAATTGACACAAGCTTTGTAAATATAAATATAAATATAGCTTTGTAAATATCAAGATTCACTTAATCAATATAGGATTCTTTTTCTTATTTGTACTATATACAACTTATTTTGTACAAATATTACAGGATGTAATAAGTAGATCATCTGATTCAGCTGATCTTAATAAGAGTTCCATTCATGAAAATAAAAAAGAGGCACGTAGCAATGAACGAAGTAAAAAGAAGTCTTCTTGGTACAATGTACTTTACCCAACTTATAAATCTCGTTCCGAAGACTTTAAACGAATATTCAAAGATGTGCCTGACGATGAGAGATTGGTGGTAGGTAAGTACTATATATTTTTTAAATGTGTTCTCTTTCATTAAAAAATGTATTATGTATTATACAACATTGTATTCTTGCGAAATATTTTTGTTGTATTAACTTATATTTGTTACATCCACACGACTGTAAAACGATATTTAATAATTTAATCAATCTAGCATTGTAACTTTTAGATTATTCTTGTGCTCTGCAGCGTGAAATATTGGTACATGGTAGACTTTATGTATCTCAAAACTATGTGTGTTTTTATGCTAATATATTTATGTGGGAGACGTTGGTCTCTCTACGCTGGAAAGATGTTACATCTATTACCAAAGAAAAAACTGCACTTGTCATTCCAAACGCTATCTTGATATGCACCATTACTGACAAGTTCTTTTTAACATCATTTGGAGCAAGAGATAAAACGTATGTGATGTTATTTCGTGTTTGGCAAAATGCTCTTATTGGTGAGGTATGCATATATATCATATATAACTAAATATAAATGATTATCCACTTTAGATGATCTATTCGCATCAGATTTTCAGGATAAATAAAATTCTATTTATGACTTTACATGTCGTGTGAGACGAATGTTTAAAGAAAGAGAATGTGTAAAGAGATCAGAAAATATGTTAAATGGAAATTATAGATTATATAAGTGAGCATAACTTAAGATTTTTTAATTATATTATGTTTTATTGTACAAGATTTTAGAAGATCTTTATCTTGAAAAATATCCTAATCAGGGAAATTATTGAAAACTATAACTATCCTTTTCAGGCAATTTATAAAAAAAAAATTGTAGCAGAAATATTTTGAAAAGACAATAAGCATTAATCTATCTTATTTATTTGTTTCATTATAGTGCATCTTTGTTAACGCTTGGTAAATCAATATTTTCTTCTTGAAACATACTTTGATAGTTCCTTCGGCTATATCTTCACTAACAATATTATATCTACTTTTTAACCCTTGAACGGCACACATGGGTCATTTGTGTCCAATTCGATTTTAAGGCTATTAAAATATTCGAAAAATTCTAAAAAAAATTCACATATGTTCTTTAAGATCTGTAATAAATTATTCTACTATGTAGACATTGGAATAAAAAGGATAGAAAAATTATGAAAATTACTTTCTCCATAAGAAAAAGAAAATAATTCAGTTTTAATTTAAAAATTGTAACTTTTTTATATATGTACACAAAAAAACCATTGTAGAATATTATTACATAGATATGATACTTTACAAAAAAAAATATAAACAGGGCAACATCAAATGCAGAAAAAATGCAATTATTTGAACATCTGAAAATATCATATTTTTAATGTGATAAATAATTTTTTAGAAGAAAAAACAGTTTGATTTTATTATTAAATACTAAAATGATTATTTATTAACAAATAAAAATAATGAAAAAAATGATTACAATTATAAAATATTAAATTTTTTAAAGGAGGAAGATGATATTATCAATTATCAATTATATATTATCAAATTCTTGCAGTACGTTCTTCTGTGTTATGTTATCTTCATAAAAAAAAAATAATTTTGTAGCACTTAAATTTGCATAAATAAACGCGAAAAAATTTTTTAGATTAGAAAATAATGTATGCACGATAAAATAAATCTACTCAATATAAAAAATACCAAAATAACTTAATTCATTTACTTGCGAAAAAGACATCTTCTAATGGCACACATGGGTCTTTTAGTTCTACATACAACTTTGTGACTGCACTGCTCGACAATACACAGAAGTTTCGTGTCGCCATTACTTCCTTATATTTCTTCCATCATAAAGATTTTTTACGGAGAGGAGACGCAGGACCAAGCACACATGAGAAATAAGAATTATTAGAAATGGCATGAACACGAATGATCTATGTGCGCCGAAGGTTACTAATTTAATGTGCTTCTTATAAGTTACAGTTCAGATATTAAGTGTATATATATATATATATATATATATATATATATATATATTATTTAAAAATAATGCTTTATTCTTTTGCTTTTAATATTTAGAAGAAAACATTAATATTTTGTTCTATTTTTATTTCTACTTCTAAAAACTATTTATGAGCATTAATCAGAAAGGGATGTTATTCAAAAACGAAAATATTTTAATCTTAATACAAAATCTCCAAAGAATAAATTACAAGAATAAGAATCCAAGCCAATGCGAACTAATACAAGTTAGTCGTGTGAATCCATATATTTAAGACAAAAACTCTTTACAGACATTTTAACCCTTGGTATTGAATCCTCATTGTGAAATTAAATAGATGCTCAATAATTGTTTAACAAAGTAATGGAAAATATGATATAAATGTCGCTAATCATTGTAATATAAATTGCTGACAACACTTATATCATATTTTCCATTATTTTATTAAACAATTATTGAACATCTATTTAATTTCACAATGAGAATGACTCAATATCAAGAGTTTGTAAAGAATTTTTTATCTTAAATATAGGATTTTACACATGACTAACTTATATTGACTCGCATTGGCTTGAATTCTTATTCCGAAAATATTTTGTACTCTTAGACTGTATGTTTCTTCAAACATAAAAATTTTTATATTTCAGCCAATGAGTATGGCTGAAATGTGGCAGCTTGTGCATACCTGTTATGGTGATGAATTAGGATTGACATCCGATGATGAAGATTACGTACCGCCGTTACCTACGGCAGATGATGAAAAGTTGTCAACTCGTCTCTCTGTAGAATCTTTCTCTGAGGTAAGCCTAACAATATTTATAAATTGTTAAACATAATATTGCTTATTATTATATTGAGTGAAATAATAATGTGATTTTTATTTTTATTTTTGTATTGAAAAGATTTTGAAGATTGAAAAAATATTGAAGTACTATTCCTCTTATTTTTATTTGGCAATTTACCTTGACCTTGTAGTGTCACTGAGGTCAGATCAAGATCGATTTTTTTTTAATGGAATCTCCTATTTTTATTTTTCATTACATATTCTTGTAGCTTACCTCGAGAGCTTTTCAAAATACTATAATAAAATATTTTTTTATTAAGTATTTTTCGAGTTATGAGGCTCGAAAGTTACAATATACCATCGATATTGACTCAAAATACCAAAACGATGGCTAAAACCTTTTGAATGTTGTTCAAAATCATGATATTAATAATATTTGTTAAGATCATTGGAGTTGTTCTTCTTATTTTCATTTTTACGTAAAAATAAATTTTTAAAATAAAAATATGAGGAACAGTCTCCAATGATCTTGATATTGACAAATGTTATCTAGATCATGATTCTAAACAATATTCAAAAGGTTTTTTTAGCCATCGGTCAGACCTTGGGTAATGTTAATGCCGGCGATATTGTAACTTTCAATCCTCAACACAAAAAATGTTTAAAAAATCGAACGTGACCCCTTGATCTGTCCTTGGCGACGCCACTCAAGGTCAAGGGGATGTAATCAGTGAATAGATCTTTTTAGATTCTACAATTTTTGTCTGAAACATTTTTCTCAAAAATGCTTTGCTTTTGAGATATTCGACTGTTTCTAAACTTTTGACAACTTACACACACACACACACACACACACACACACACACACACACACACACACACACACACACACACACACACACACACACACACACACACAC
>NW_012130135.1:525035-549312 GCF_000143395.1 Atta cephalotes
TACTACTACACACACACACACACACACACACACACACACACACACACACACACACACACACACACACACACACACACACACACACACACACACATTTTCAGGATGTTCCTGTAAATAAGTCGATATTTGTAGATTGCTTTTCTTTTAGAAGGACACAATCGAGACATATTCTTATTATTTATTGGATATCAAGAAAGATAAAACGTTTGTATCAACTATGTCTTAAATCTAATATCTTATGCTAATACAGTTTTGGATCTTAAGAACAGAATAGCTGACTTAGACTCTTAACTAAGACCCAGTTCCACAATTCATGGTTAAGAGTTAACCGTGAATTATGGAACTGGACCTAAGACAATGTCTTGTGTCCTGATTTTTATCTTTAGTAACGTACAATAACTGTCTTGTAAACTCAAGTCTTAAAGATGTATACAGAGTATTTCAAAATTCGCGCCTACGAAGTACAAAACATAATATTTTATGCTAAAACAAACAACTTTTTCCTTTAACAAAATTGCATCTGACAAATAATTTTAAGTAGCAGGAGAGCAGGTTGAAGTTACACAAATAAACGCAAAAATTATTTCATCGGACGTAATTTTGTTAAAGGAAAAAGATGTTTGTTTTAGCATAAAGTATCATGTTTTATACTTCACGGGCGCGAATTTTGGAACACACTGTATACGAGATATTTTTATCAAACACAAAAAAATAATAAACTAAAAAATTAATAAACTTTTTGTTTGTTAAAAATAATCTCAAATTTGTTTTCCATTAAAATATATTACGATATCAAAAATCACCCCACTATCACAATAAGTTATGGTTATATAAAGTATGATTATATAAATTCCATACAGAAGCAGAAACAATTTCTTAATTAAAATATTGTTCCATATTTGTATGATAATGTTTTGTTAAAAGGATTTTATTTGTCATACTTATCATTTCACCATAAGTATGTGAAATGTTAATTAAGCTTTATGAATTTTATAATAGTTAATCATGTAAAAACTATTGTAACCTTGACATTTTCATATTAGGAGTTTTGTCTTAAAATATTCCAAAGAATCCGCTCTAAAAAAGAAATTCGGAAATTTTGAGACACTTATAAATTGAAATCTATATGATTAAAAATATCCATTCTCTAAAGATTAACATTATATAAATTTCTTTCTTGTTTAATAAAAATAAAGACTGAAGCAATTATGGAGAATTCAGTGTCTCCAGCTACGGATCCTGTTCCCACTCTTGAACCTGCTGCTGAACTACAAGTTCAGCCACCATCAACACTTAAACCGGAACCTGTTCTCGATCCAACAGATTTAAGTGATACAACAGAAAGTGAGGCTGAAAAACATGGCTGTAAGTAATTTTTGTCTTTAACTATTATTTAATCACAAAAAAATATCTTCCTAATAAACATCTTTTCATGTAAATAGTTCAATAAGTAAATATCAAGCATATTTCTTTTAAACATATCTTGTAAAAATTAAATTTATTTTTAACATTAAATTTAAACATTAAATTTATTTTTCTGGCAAACTAACTTAATTCGTTAATACACCATAATGTACAAAAACAGAAATAAAATATATTATGTAACATTTTATTAAGAAATCGAGGATGTGCAATTTCTATCTAAAAAAATATACAAATGCTACTCATTCTATAGAATTATGACAGCACATAAGGCGATCATGATAATGTTTCAGTAAAAATGAACATACGAAGCACTATGGTCTGTACTTCTCTGCATGAAGGTCGACAAATTAACAAAGTGACATTGCCTATCTACATCGATCAGCTGTTCACTCTGCTCTTCACAAATTCAAAATTCTTCTTGGATTTTCATACTTCTCGCAAAACTACTGGTAACAAGATATAATTCCGTTATCATGTCTATCACATCTTATTATGTCAAAGAATCCATTTTAAATATTTTAAAGTGTAATTAAGGAGGATTCCCCAATAGCACAAAACTTGCAGCAATATTGCTGCAACTTTTGTACTATTAGAGTTATTTTTAAATATTTTAAAATGTCCAATTTGTCTATATATATGCCTGTATATATCAGGGTGGTCTTTATTTTTCGATTTTTTTAATTCTTTACGCCTTATCCCCTAGAATAATTTTAATCGACAAAATAATTTCTGTAAAATTTTAACTTAGATATCGACAATCCCATGTGTCACCTCGTTAAACATTTGAGTTCCATTATATTACACTATCAGCAATAGTTTTTATAACGTTTCCACAAAAATCGGCTTATAGAACTTTTCTTTTTTTTAATATGTGTTTTGTTTTTCTGTATTATTTAAGACCTCATACATGTCATGTAAACAATTAGATGAATTGTTATTATTTGAAAAATGAAAAAAGTTATTGCAGTTTTCAAGCTGAAAAAATTGATTCATGGGCTAAAAAAGTATCAGTAATATGTATGAAGACAAAATTAATCTAAAATGAATTTCTTAATAACGGATTTCATATTTTTATTAATAAAACGATTATTTATATTTTATATTATATAATAATTAATAATTATATTATAATTATTAGTTAATTATTAGCACTATGTTGAATAATTTCAAGTTACAAAAAAAATCTTAAATTTTTAAAATTTTAGTTCAATTTAACAAAGGAAATTGTTTTGAATTTTATATGAACCGTTAAATTTCAAAATCACTCATTATTAAGAAATTCATATCTGGAGACACTGATAATGTTTCGGCGCTAAGCTATGCGCAGCGACACTACCGTGGCTACTTTATGCGAATATGTATCTGTATTACACTATTTATCATTCCACACGGGTTTTTTTCCTAATAAGGTAAGATCTCTTCCCAAGACTATGTTGAAATTTTGATTCAAGTACCTCCACATATTATATATAATATCTTTCTTAAATAATCAGTAAACAAGGATAAAATGATACCTGGATGACATTGAAATGAAAATCTGAACATAGCCCTGAGAAAGAATTCCATACGTTATTTTATTTAACAAGATCTCCTAAAAGAGGAAAGGAACCTTCTGGAAGGGGAAGTATGTTTGGACAAAATTAGTTTAATACATAATGAATTTCATATTTTTTATTAATAAAGCGATTATTACATTTTATATTACATAATAATTAATAATTATATTATAATCATAATTATTAGTTAATTATTAACACAATTACGTTGAATAATTTCAAATCACTAAAAGAAAATCTGAAATTTTAATTCAATTTAACAATGGAAATCATGTTCGTAGTTGTTTTGAATTTTATATGAACAGTTAAATCTCAAAATTCATTATTAAGAAATTCATATTAGGACGCTATTCCATGTCATCATCCCACACGTTTTTTTTTCTAACAAAATAAGATCCTAGGGCTATGTATTCAGATTTCCCATTTAAGTGGATCATTTTATGTTTGTTTAACATTCAACAACAAGGATAAAATGATACCCTATTACGTAACTTCTAATGTCAATTCGATATCAATACAATGTGTTCATCGGATTCAACGGTTAAGTGAGATCTCGCTATATTGTATCACTCTTTTGTAATCTTTTAGATCAATCTTTAGATCTTTTAGATCTGGAAGAATACATCAATAGCAGCGAGCGCTCACTCAACTGTTGTGTTTTATGATTATCTGTTGAACAATCCCAAGTGCACTCAACGTCTTAACATGAATGCGTTTCGAATTACACATGAAGTTTCATTTTATTCTTTATTATTCAATGAACAACAAATGATACATCATGCGTTTTGTGCGTAATTTAGAAGTCGTCTCATGTTTATTCAGCGATTGCCATAATTTCCATTTCCAGCAGACTAAAAGTATGTTGAGTCCATGATATAAATACAAGGATATACGACGATATACTTATGCATATAGATAAATTACGTGACGATCAAGCGGACAATCAGAATTATCATCAATTGTCTACGTTATCATTACGCGGTGAATTCGAAGTTATTATATGTAATTTCCTTGCCATACACACAATGAGATAAAATCAGGATATACTCTTCCTACTTTTCTGCTTTCCTTTCTTTCTATTTCATCTCATTTTCTAAACAGTTGAATGTAGTTCTTACAAAAATTTAGTTGATCTCCGTTGCATATTTGTTCATATATATTTCTCATTACTTGTGTTTTTTTTGTATAAAGAAATATTTAACCACATTTATATAAAGAATATCTAATCACGTTTTTTTTTAAATCGGCAATTATTAATATTATATTATATAATATTATATGACATCAATTTATACATATTTGTATGACTACATTTTTCAATAGAATTTTATAAATATATTTTTACTGGTTTTACTCGTCATGGTGAATGAATATCTATAACCATAATGAATTTCTATTAAACGGTCTGTTCTGTATGTTATCTTACTATGCGTTTCTGAATCTACCAAAGACATCTAACATCTGGAATTTCGTAAAAATGTAACTAATATTCTACTTTTAAATAACTGATTATTATTATATTAAATTAAAAATTTTCAATTAACATTGATAATGATTCGGAGTCGAAACATATGTTTTTGTTATTTATTATTTTTGTTATTGTACTATTATTACATGTCATTAAAATTTTTAAATACTCGTTAGGCTCGTAGTCTTTCTCATTATTATTATTATTTAATTTTATTGAGCCTTATTATTATTTTATTAAAAATTATAATAAAAAATGATTTAAATTGTATTTAATAAATTGATAAAAGAAAATCAGAGTCAACGATATAGTCAACTGATAAAAGGTGTGGTCGAGTTGCCACTACGAATGCTTCGAAGCATTTTTTGATTAGTCAATTAGTAAAATTCTTTCTTCCGATTGGTTAATCAAGTCGGGTTTCAGAGTCAGGGTTGCATGTGTGTCCAATATAGCTTTAGTAACGTATCGGTCACTAATAAATAAGAGATCATTAATCGCTTAGGAAAATATTGAAAATTTTAATATATTTTACATATTTTATATAGATATACATATATAGAAATATATTTTATATATTTATATATATGTATACGTATATAAATATAATGGGAAGGAATAGCGATAGCGATAGGAATAACATGATTTCAATCTATCAGAAATCAGATGCACTGAAATATACAATGATAGGTTGAAATCGTGTTATTTCTATAACACTATATTCGTGTTATTGCTATTCCTTCGCATTGTGTTTAAGGTTTAACTTAATTCCTACGTGAAGACGATTTTGTCTGCATGATTGCTGAGGTTGTGCTTCAAATTTACTGTCAGCACTGAAAATGCTACAGTGTCAAAATTCGGAGCTCCATGCAGTGTTAGAATATTTGCTATCATTAAATGTTTTTTAGTTACACAAATAATTGTAGCTGCAGAATTGATTCAAGAGGACAATAATTTTAATATTAGTGAAACAAATACCGATAGTTACGTGTATAATCTAGATATAATCAATTAGCTTAATGATTGATCAACAATTATATATTTCTGAGAATAAAATATTGAATCCAATAATGTGCGTATTGATGACATATAATATTAATAATTTTGCACCAATCTTAGACGCAAAATTAGCTTAATAATATTAAACATTAGTTTATCCTCGCTTGTGAGGGCCACCGAAAAAAGGGAAGATCGGAACAAATTTCGCTAGAAATATTGCAATTCGCTGTTTCCACATGTCTCTTAAACTATTCTACATATATATAGGAATCAAATCAGAAAACAAACTTAATTATTTCCAACACTCTCCCTTAATTCGTATCAAGTTTGATAACAAACTTTTCTTTTAAGTACAAAAACTTAGTAGTTCTCAATGGCTTAGTAAGCAAATCAGCAGTAACATTTCAGCAGTCGGATTTTATTAAAATATTTTATCTCTTACAAGTTTATCTCTTACAAGTTCATGTATGTATCGAAATTTAACATCTATATGCTTGCTTCTTTTATTTGCCATTTTTCTATGCCATTTTTAATTAAAACACTCTGATTATCCATATTTAAAGTAATTTCAATATTTACATTTAATTTCAATATTTAACAATTTTTCCAATAGTGATTTCAAACAGACAGCTCTTTGCAACATTCAGCTGCTGCAATATACTCTGATTCTGTTGTAGATTGAGCGATATCAGGTTGTTTCCTGGAACACCAGCTAATTAGTCTACCTGCGTAGAAAATTATATATCCAGTAGTACTTTTTCTTGTTTCCTGATCTCCAGCAAAATCAGCATTGATGTATGTTTCCAATAGTCTAATATTTCCATCTTTTTTAAAACATTCCTTGATCTATATTCTCAGCAAGATATTTCAAAACGTGTTTGAATTCAGATATTTTCTTGCATAGGATCTTCAATGAATCTATTTACATAATTCACCGCAAAAGCTATATCTGGCCTTGTATTTATAGAAGCATAAAGCAAATTATATAAAGATTATGCATTTATCCGTGTTGAGATCCATTCTCGATGTCCACTTCATCAGAACAAGGAACAGCCACTGAGTAGCTGTTCCTCCGAGCCATTTTTATATTACGCTACTTGTTGGAGTGGTGAGGGAAAGAAGAGAATTGGGTGAGAGGAGGGGTGGGGGAAATTGGTCGTTCCTCAAAAACGATCTGTTTAATATCCTGCCAATCTGATCTGCTGTTTCTTTGACATATGGGAAAAATAGATATAGAAACCGTTGTCTTGAGACAATTAATGAAACAAACAATTAATAAACGTGCAAACGGTCTCTGACACACAACCAGACAAAAGGATTCTTTCTTCCATATGTCAAAGGAAAACAGATGGAATTGGCATATTAAACAAACACAATATCCGAACTTTAAATCACCCAAAAAGATAGAATAAATCTTAAGAAATCCTAAAGATTAAAGACCTCCACTCAGTTCCGCAGGAGTATACAAAATACCTTGTTCCTGCGGGCAAGTGTACATTGGAGAAACTAAGAGAATGGTCAACCTATGGATAAAAAAACACCAACGTGATGTCAGACTAAAACACGCAGTCAGTATTATCACAACATCGAAACAGAATATCAAATACTGTTTGACAAAACGACCACAATAGTCAACATTACATCATATTTTCTAAGAAAATATAGAGAAGTCATAGAGATACAAAACCATCCTAAGAATCTAACTAGAGATAATGACTACAACATAATGATAATATCTACCGGAAGGATGTAACTATGAAAGGAAGATTGGAGAAAGACTAAAATTGGAAAAAGCATTGTATGGTTTAAAACAGGCTCCTTTTAAATGAAATATTAGATTCACTGAATTTTTTAAAAAAGCAGGTTTTAAAATTCTTGACTCAGAACAAACTGAGAACTTGCTTGTTCAAAAGAATTGATAGTGACATATTTTTTGGGCATTTATGTTGTTGAGGATGGTCTGTTAATAGATAGCGATATTGATAAAGGAATAAGATTCTAAGACAATTAAGCAAAGAATTTTAAATTAAAATTACAAGAGATACGAATATTTATCTCGGATTTGAAGTAACCAACAATGACAATTGTTGTTTTCTGTCCCAAAGAAAAGAACATAAATAAAATATGGAAAAACATTCTTTATATAGTCTTTATATAGAAAGCAAACTACACTGCAAATTTGTTCTTTGTAAGAGTATGACTTAAATTTAGACAGGGCTTTAACTTGCTTACTTGGAAGTATGGGAACTTTGATAGTCTTGACTTTTTCCATGCCACTTTGTGGTAAAATATATTTTCTTTGGGACAGAAAACAACAATTGTCATTGTTAGTTACTTCAAATCCGAGATAAATATTCGTATCTCTTGTAATTTTAATTTAAAATTCTTTGCTTAATTGTCTTAGAATCTTATTCCTTTATCAATATCGCTATCTATTAACAGACCATCCTCAACAACATAAATGCCCAAAAATATGTCACTATCAATTCTTTTGAACATCTTATATCTATCCGGTAGATGTAAATATCTTCGTTCAATTCGCTACATAAAAAGACTGGTTTTATGTCAAAAGATATGACTTCAAAATTCTTGACTGTAGCAATAGCGAAAACACTCCTCAGAGCTACGACTGATTATGGGACTGTATGTTTCCTGATAATCAATATAGGGAAGAATGATCTAAATCAGATCTATTTGCAATTTTTGCTCTCTACAAGATAGAGCGTAGATAAAGTTCGATCATAAAAAAAATGCCATTGGAAAGATCATTTAATTCCTTTCATTTTTATTTTAGATTTTGACATATCTCTCACCTGTGTTGAACTATAATGGAAAAGATAAAAATGATTTTTCGGGTACGATTTGGAATTATTGGTTCCAAACTATTGGTTCAAATCGGACCTTCCTATTTTTATGGACTTTTAGATAGAAATTTACAAGATTTTAATTTATTTTGGTTAGTATTAAGCAAAAACGAGCAACTTGATAGTTAAACATAAAAATTTTATTCAGAAAAAAAATTACTGAC
Source organism: Atta cephalotes (assembly GCF_000143395.1). Classification (NCBI taxonomy): domain Eukaryota; kingdom Metazoa; phylum Arthropoda; class Insecta; order Hymenoptera; family Formicidae; genus Atta; species Atta cephalotes. The sequence continues at coordinate 533,509 of NW_012130135.1, forward strand.
AGTTTATATTATTAGAATTGAAATCAATAAAAAATTCAATTAATTTGAGTCTGATGATTCATGTTTTATTGCTTTAATATTCCTTAGACCAGATCTGATCATCACTACGATCAAGTTGTGGCGAATCTTCTTTCTTCCATGAATTAGCTAACTTACTTAACTTTTTAGTGTTTCTTGGTCTCGGTTTTTTTTTTTTTTGGTTTGATGCATTGTTTTATTGCTTCCTTTACAGCAATAGTTTCAATCGCAGCATCATCAGTTAAAATAGTTGCTTTTCGTCCCCAACCAATATTTTTACGTGGAGGCGCTTTTGGAAGTAAACAAATGGATTACAGTATTTCATTCAAATTCACTTTTATCTCACTATATTCGATTGGCCGATCAGTTACTGAACTGGGCAGGAAATCAATTTTTTGGAAAACGTCAGGATCTAATGGATATATGCCTGTTGTTATCTACTGTACTGTAGGTCCGATTTGGACACGGATCCTTTTGAACTTTTAGAACAAATTTTACAATAAATCGCAAAAATGATCACAAAACATTTCATATTTTTGAATTCTACATTCTTTAATTATCTTAAATCAATTATCTTTCAAATTTTTAACGTTTTTTAAATTTTAAAGATTTTCTTTTTAAAAAAAATTTTTTGCACGATAGCTGAAAATACATATTTGCTTCTATTCTAGAACGTTAATGCTGAACGTTATGAACTGTCAAACTGCTGTCGCATGTTTGGTGTCTCATAAGAACTTTACATTATAAATAGCATGCAAATCTGCTTAACCATATTCGTTTAAATTAAAAAGGTCCTATTTGGAACATGGTCCGATTTAGAACATTCTCTCCTAATATTTTTGCTCACAGCCTTTTACTATCTGGCATCAATCTGGCCTTATATTTACCATCCTGTTTTATTCTAAAAATCCACTTGCAGTGCAACGATTTTTCTGTTTTAATTTCGACTGAATTTTCATCCAATACTTCCCAAACTTTGTTTTTTTTTAATCCTTTTTCCTCTTCTATTACTTCAGACATTTCTTTTTATATGAACCTATCACAACTTCTTTATTTATCGTTAGATAGATATAGTCCTTCAATTTTCCGGTCACTTATTCTATTTGATTTTCTTATTTCTGTTACTTGACTGTCTTCTGTTTCTTGTTCATCTTCTACAATATTATTTTCTAAATCGTGTCTAATTTCCATTCCATCATCAGCATCTCTGAAAGAATCATCTGAATCATTACTTAGACTATTTTTCATCATCTTCATTAATTTCCTCTTCTAAATCTTCATCGTTTTTATCTAATAAATCCAATAATTTTTTACTCTTTCTCTTGATTTATCTGTCAACAAAAATTTTATGTCTCTTGTTAGTACTATTTTTCTTTTTATTTTATCTCACAATCTATTTAGAGCATAATCAATAAAATAACTGATATTCAGTACTTCTTTTATCCAGCCTTTTTTAGGATCTAAGACTTAAGCGGTTGAAATTTGTAGATCAGTCAAATTTAGTTTCCTCTCTTCTCACATTTCGTATGATATTACTCTAAGGGAGATCTGTTAAACAAATAAGTTGCTGTATAAAGGACTTCTCCCCACTTTATTTAAGTTAGCATCAAATAACAAAACTCTGACCTTTTCCATCAATATTCTATTGAATCTCTCAGCTCTTCTGTTTAATTGCGAAATGTGAAACAGTAGCATCAAGTTTTATACCTTTTCCTTTAGCATTCATTTACACTTCTGTTAATAAATTCTGTTCCATCGCATCTTATTTTCGCTACTTTGAGATTCCACTTTGCTTTCATCTTAATGTAGTCTCTTATCTTCTCAGCAGCTTCTTGTTTGCTTTGCAGCAAATACACCATCGCAAAATCATCCATTAAAGTATAAAATAGTAATAAAATATTTCTTATCGTCCCAGATATTCGGACTTATGAGATCATACAAATCTGTATGAATGATTTACAGAGATCTTTTCGCTCTTACTCTCTCATTTTTAAATTTAGTTTTTGAATGTTTTGCCAACTTTGCAAACTTTTCTAGTTCTATTTAATTCAGCTAATAAAAAGTCCAATCTTTGACTTATCTTGTTTAGATCTTTAAAACTATCGTATCTTATGTGCCCATCTTCTTATGCTACAATTCCAATTTGTCAATAGTATTATCCGTTAAATGATCTCTTTGCTTTCAACATTTTTCATCCTTGAACTTGAAATAAATCATTTTTTAGTTTATTGCCTTTTAACATAATTTTATTTTAGCTAATTATTATTTCGTCTTTTTCAAAAAGTACTTTACTATTGCTACTTGTAATAACACTTACAGATAGCAAGTTCTTACTCAATTCCGGAATGTATACTACTTTCAATTTACATCTCTCGAATTCTACAGATCCTGTTCCTTCTGCTATCATCGATTCATTAAGCTTAGCTATTCCAATTTTTGAATTTATCTTCTTGAAATTATCTTTTCTGTTTGTAATATTGGTTGTTATTCCTGAATCTCCTCATTTGTATTTGTTATTAAAAATGACACCTTATCTTCGACTTCAATTTTTTTAGCTGTTTTGTCTTTCCTAAAATAGTAATCTTTGTCAGTGTTTTTTTTGCAAATATTGCAACCTTCCGTGTTTCTTGTCTGAGTCCTTTTCCTTTGCGAAACGTCTTTTCCATGTGTTCTAGCTTATTACAACGAAAACACCTAATCTGTTTTCCAATTACGTTATTTTTAGCGGTAATTATACATATTAATGTGTCACGCCGATGACCTTGACCTTGACATATATTGTCAAGGTCATGATTCTAAGTACTTTGTCTTAGCAACTAGGTGGCGGTCTCTTATAGTTTCTAAGATATTTAGACTCAAAGGTCTAATTTATGTGATATATCTTTTCGTTAGAGAATAAATTACAACACTAGAAGAATAAATATGTATTCATATAACTATTATTTTATTTCAGCATCTCTACTTTCCACGCGAAGCGACTCTCATTCCCCTCTCTCTCTACAAAGGGGCGCAGGACTCTCATCCTCCCTTTCCCTCCCCCCCCTCCTGCAAAGATGCCGGACTTCCGTAATTGTACTGTTTACTTTCATAATTGTACAACATATGTCAAAGTCGCGGTCATCGACACGGCATCTCCTATAGTGCACGACTATCAAATATATTTTAAAGCAGGGAATTCTCGTGTTATATAATTGAACTTTTTTTGTTAATAACTTTTTAACGAATGACGACCACCACCTAAAACCTGTCGGAGGTCACTCAGGGTCATGACCTTGACAACATATGTCAAGGTCATCAGCGCGATATCCGTTAATATATATAATTTCCTTTTTAACTCTACAATCTTTCAAGAAATGATCTACTTTTATTGCATTTGAAGTATTCCTTACCTGCTACCTTAAACGCAGCTGCCTTTTCTCCAGATTGCCTTGCTTTCATTCTTATCTTTTCCGCAATCAGCGGTCAAGTTTTCTAAAGTTTGATTTACAGACTCAGAAGATTCCCAGGCACTTACAAAGTGACTATTCTTCTGGCAATGTTGCTAACATCTTTGGATGATGCTATTATCCAAAACTACTTTTAAGTATTTATTCAGTCTGTTTGACAAGTTCTTTAATTTGCTGATATATGTTGTTATATCAATACTTTCAAAAGATAAGCTGTAAAAATTCTGCAACAAATTACATTTCTATTGTTCGTTATCACACAATATGACTTTAATTTTCGTCTAATCTCGAAAATAGTACTATAGTTTAGAAGATGCAAAAGTGGCCTTTTGTCTACAATTGTTACAATTAACTTTTGTGCAATAGCGTCATTCTTTTTCCATTTTTCTGTTTATTCCTCAACTAGCTTATTTGTAATTACTATCTTGTGTAAATTATATACTCGAAAAACTATTTCAATTTGGAACTTTCAGATAGGATAATCCTTTTCACAGAAGTTAATTTTTTTACATTTGATGCATCTTTATACATTCGACATTTTAATATTGAACAAGGGACAATCAAAAAAAAATTTAAAGACTTAAACTTGCTCTACTATTTTGACACTTTATATATTAGTTTTTATTTCCGCGTTTATTGCTCTATTTTCAATACTTTTAATATTAGTTTTATTTTCGTATTTATTTTTAATATTTATTTTAATTTTACTTTCACATTTATCTATCTTTAACAATAGTATAATACCTTTCTTAATATTGAATTTTAGCAACAAATTCACATCTCTTAAATACTAATCTTACAATATTGCTCTTTTTTCCGGTATGCACAATATTAAAATCACTTTTACTTACAAATTTTTACAATCAATATTTTATCACTGATTTCAGCTTCAAATATATTTTTTACTTTATGTAATTTTATAATTTCTTTTGTATTTATTACAATCTTTATTTTATCAATTATTATAAACTGCATGGTCTGAGCCTATAACCTGTCAAAATTTGGAGCTTCGTGTTCCTATGTAATATGTTAGAGTTAGAATATTTGCTATCATTGAATGTTTCTAGCTACACTAATAATTGTAGCTACAGAATTGATTTGAGAGAACAATAATTTTAATTGTGAAACAAACAACGACAGCCATGTGTACAATCTAGATATAATTAATTAAGCTTAATGATTGATCAACAATTATATGTTTTTGAGAATAAAATATTGAATCCAATAATGTGCATATTGATGATATATAATATTAATAGTTTTGTACCTTAGACGCAAGATCGCAAACTTAGCTTAATAGTATTAAACATTAGTCTGTCCTCGCCTGTGAGCTCACCGGCCACCGGAAAATGGGAAGATCGGACAAATTCCGCTAGAAATATCGCAATTCGCTGTTCGCGCATGTCTATTAAACTATTCTGTATACTACAAGAATCAAATCAGAAAATAAACTTGAAATTAATTATTTCCAATTTACGTCGCGTGCATTATAAATTTTCAGTATAGGCACTCAATTTTGGAACGTAGCTTGAGTCTTGTTTTAGACCCTTTGGAAGCTAAAACTTTGAATTAAAACAGAATGCACAACCTGAAAGGAATTCAATTTTTTTTTCGTAATGCCTTCTTATGTCCTTATATCCTGTTTTGCAACCGAGCATTACACAATGGCAATTGTTCTCCTCCTTGTTGTCTTTAAAAGTTATATATACTTTAAACATTCAGATTCGTGATTTCTTCGGAAATCGAAGATAAAAATGTTTCAGGAAGAAAGATCTTTCTTTCTTGTTTCTTTCTTCTTACCATAGCTAATTTAACTAACGCAAATTTAATTAAACGCACTCACTACGCGCAAGATTACAAAGTAACAAGTGCTGCGAGATGTCGAGAATCGAAACGCAAAATCGCTTTTATTACGTAAGTGGAGTCTCCTTAAGTCTTCCTTCCTGGATCCTATATAGGCGCTGTTAGGTTTGATAAGAGCAAATCAGAGTCAATGCTTATCTCAGCTAAGAGCTTTAGGGCTTTTATAATCCTTGTATAATTTATTATTGATCGTTAAGCGGCCATATTTCACGCTGAATCTGCTCTAATCGTTCCGGAAACAGTCAATGTATGTTTGATGACATCTCCACTATTCTAAATTCCTGCGCAGTAATTTACTACCGAATGAGTATATCCTTGTATTTATACGATTTTTAGTGATCAGTTTGGTACATATAGTATGTACCAAGGTTATTATTGATAGATGTTAGTAGGGAATGCAGCTTATTCTGATAACCTGTACGTACAATTATTACGCTAAAACTTGATTTTTTTATAAACAAATATTCGATATGCTCTTTTAAAAATAATTTCTTACTCTAATATCGTGATATATAGAAGAGACAGAAAATAAACACGAATTAAACAGCTGGTCTCACCTCTGTCTAATATCTAAATCTACTACTGTCTAATGACAGTAATGATCACGCGTACCAGAATATTCTACAGTTTGATATACTTTGGTTACTATATCTGAATCATGTTAGAAATCGCCTGATATCATGGTTGAATCATAATCAAATCGTGCTAATCAAAATAATTATGTCCAATATTAGTTATGCTAATATTTGAAGTAGAGTTGCCACAGACTTGGAAAACTGGGAAAAGTCAGAGAAAAATGTAAAGTCTGGAATTTCGAAATTTGATAACTATTATCTTAAATGCTTTTATTTCAAATAATTGTTATTTTTATTTTTTTAAATATATCTAACGTTTATAGTTAAATACATTCAAAACTAGCGCACTTTAAACGATTTTAATAAAATAATTAAATTTTATATTTTATTCAGTATTTTTATTTGATCCCTCTTTTTTATCATAACTATATCTTTTTTCAAAACTAATTTATTTTTTGCTGGTTTGAATTGGTACCCAAATTGTACTAAGCTACTAAGCTTTTTTTGTTTTTAATAATATAGACTAGCTTTTTTCCTATAATCCTTGAGTCTAAATGTTAAAAATTTACATATTTTACAAGTCAATAAGTTTTTAGAAAAACATAGTAAAATACATTTTTTTTATCAATTCATTTTTATTTCTCAACATAATCTCCTTTCAGCTCGATATAACAATTCTCCAATTTTTTCAAGCCATCCAAATAATATGATTTGTCTAATCCTTCAAAATAAGCCTCTGTTTCAGTGATGAGCTGTTCTCTGGTGATGAATCTTTTTCCTCCGAATCATTTCTTCAGGTTTGGAAACAGGAAATATTCGCAGGGGACTAAATCTGGCGAATATGCTGAATGGGGAAGCAAATCGTAGCGGAATTCGTTGAATTTGGCCATCGGTGTCAGACACGTGTAAATCCATGCATTGATGGATGATGGAAGAGCACTTTCTTCTTTGCCAAATGGGGTTTTTTCTTTAAAATGTTGAAACGGTCCAATAAGGCTGCGGCTTATCGTCATTGATCATTTGCTTCGACGGAAGGTAATCGATATGAATTCTAAAAAACTGCGGCCATCATCTTTCCGGCCGACTTTATGGTTTTCGCCTTCTTCGGAACTGGTTCACCCGATGAAGTCCATTATTTTGACTGTTTCTTCATCTCGAGAGTGAAGTAATGGATCCATGTTTCGTCCATAGTAATGAATCGACGCAGAAATTCATCTGGATTACGTTGAAAAACGTAACCAAACGTTCAAACATTGTTTTGAAATCGTCACACGATCGCGCGTATGCTCAGTGAGCAAACGCGGCACCCATCTTGCCGATTTCATACCCAATTGTTCGTGCAAAATTGAAATCATGTGATATGCTTGTGGCCTCAAAAGCTCGCGTATTTTTACTCGTCAATCAGTCAAAACAATATCGTGGATTTTATCGATGATTTCTGGTGTAGTAACCTCAATTGGACGTTCTGAACGAGATACATCATAGATGGATGTACGACCACGTTTAAATTCACTCAATTGTATACAGCAAACGCTGATGCAGATGTGCTATGAACATTATCCAACTCGGCTTTAATTTCTTTCGGCGTTAAATCTTTCATATGTAGATGTTTGATCATTGCACGAAACTCGTTTTTTTCCATTTTGCAAAAAATACAAAGGTTGTTCGCTTTAATCGTCTACAGAAATGAAATCACGCGATGATTCCGTTCAAAATTTGACAGTAATCAGCTGATGCTACTTGTCAAAAAGTAAGTGACATGGCTGCGAGTGCCTTCTGACAGATTTTCTAAGAACTTATTGACTTGCCTTCGTATATTACTACATGGAAAATTTTCTATTTTCGTCTGGAAAATCTAGAAAAGTTAGGGAATTTTAAAATTGTTTTTATAGCAATCCTGTTGAAGGGCATTATACATACAATATATATTATATATATATATATATATATATAATAGATCAAAACGCGAAATTCAATCTTGAACGCTTCGATGCTGTAATTGTCCAACATATTTTCAACATGTACAAGCTTATAGATGTTGTAAATAAATATTTATCATTTAAACATCTTACAAAGTATTTAAACCAAAAAACATGTATAGATTACTGTCATGTAATTTTTCCTGTAAAATGTAGGATATTCCCAAACTTGTAGAAGGTACTGTATATTTGCATTATCTCTCTTCCTTTAATCTTTATCTAACTTTCTTTAACTTCTGAAACAATTGTTCACGCATGTTTACGACTACATCGACTAGATATTTGTTACAAAAAATATACATAAAAATTTAGAAAATAGGTGGATGTGCATCACTGTTTTACAACAATTCTTCATCTAAGGCTCATTTCATATTTATGTTGCTGAAATATAACGTACGTTTATGACATCTAAAATTAGTGTGATTCAAATATAAGCGAGACTTAGCCAAGAAAAATTGACTACCGTATGGTGTGATTTTTATTATAGAATCTTTAATCATAAAATCATTGATCTTTTTCTAAATTAATTCTCGAATGTTTAAGATTTTAAAGAAAAAAATATTAGCCTTGAGAGAAAAAAGAGAGAAAAATTTTTAATTAGTTTTAAAAAGATAATAAATTCAAGTTTAAAAGTAAATTAAGTTAAAAATTAATGCATTTAAAATTAACTAAGTTTAAAGTTATTAACTTTTTTTTATAGTATATAATATAGTATATAACTTTTTTTTAACTCTTAACGTTTTAACTACAATAGTTACTATTTAACCTTGATATAATATACACACATTATCTGCTAATGTAAATCTGCTAAATATAAATTTATTATCACCTGTTTCTAATGTTTTCACTTATTAGATTTAATACAATCTGCGTGGACACAAAACAACCAAACTGGTCAAAAAATGAGAACCCTTTCATACACGATGTCCTTAACTCAAAATATTGGTCCAAGAACTTCTCAAATTACAGAAACGCAGGTAAAAATGAAATTCAGTTAGTAATAATTTATCTCTCGCGTACATTATTGCTTTTTAAATATAATATATTATATACAGGTGATGTTACCATGCAGTAGGCCAGGTCATCTTTATTGTATCGATATAGAAAGCGTTAACGCCGGTATACCTTACGCCGATTCTTTCAGTGTTTTAACACATTTTTGTATGAATAATATTTCCGAAAACGAGACAAGTCTTATAATTTACTCACAAATTAAGTATAAAAAGAGCGTATGGGGTTTTGTGAAAAGTAAGTTTCAAAATTAACATAATTGTTAAAGATCAATCACAGTTGAGAAAAAGAGTATTATGATTTTTAAAGTTCTTAGAAAATTACAAGTTGAATTGGGATCCTAAAAATTATGAACTTAATAGTTATTTTCATGGATAAGATTCTCTCGGCATCATATATTATATATTATCATATATCTTATCTGAAATCTTATCTATTTTTTTATTATTATATCTTAGATATTGGTTATATCTTAGATTATTGGTCACTGAAAATAATCTTTAATCAATTTGTCGACATAATAGTAATAATTGATTTACACGGAAAAAAAAATTTGGTTCGTGTAACTGAATTTTAGTTATGACAATCGAAATTTTCTGTTTTCTAGGGATCAGATGAAAACTCGGTAAGAACAGAAAAATTCCTATGATAGGTTTCCGCTACTTAGACAAGAATTTTATATCAACCAAATATTAATGTTGCCTCTACTAAAAGTCTAGTTTGTCAACCATAACTCGATTATAATGAATGTTTATAAGTAATAAGAAACGTTCTGCCACTTTGACTATTCACTCTCATTTTTAATAATTATATAGAATGGCTCGCGTTATCGGTGTTTTAGTTACTGAAGATAGGTTTTCGATTTTTTTTTGGCGAATACCTAAACACTTAGTTCTTCAACAGCGAATATTTAGATGCTCACTTCCTCAATCGCGACCGCTTAGATTTTCACTTCCTCATCCATAAATCCACTTTCTCGTCCATATATAAGTGTTTAGGTATTGTCCATACATCCGGCAAGGCCGGTATACCTAGACAATACCTAGACATTTAATTCCTCGACGATGAACACGTAGACATCCATTTCTTCGAAAGCGAATACCTAGATATCCACTTCCTCGTCGAAATAAGGTTATATAACCGAATATTGATCACATGGCCAATGCAAATGATCAATTTTTTCTTCATCCGAGATCTCGGATCAATTTCTCTCAAAACATCGTGGACACCGGACTTTAATTTGTTCGGCATCTCAATTATTATAATCGATTATATTTTATAAAAAACTAGTCAAAATTTTAACCAACGCAGCTGTTATTAACTAGTACCTTACCTATGTTATTAATGGACGAGGCATAAGCTATCAAGCGCCAAACTCGCTAGATTCGTCTGTCAGATCTTTTCATTTATAATAACAGAAATCATTTCTTGTCACAATTCACTACACCTCATTTTGCACACTTTGTGCGAGTAATCAAATAGTTCGCTACGATGGTAGCATACTTGAGACGGAAAATTTCAGTTTCTCTAATCAAAAGTTTGTTAATATAAACAATGTTTTAGTTAATGAGAACATGTTGCTCTAATTGAAACTCACCTAACTGAATATTTCTGCCTGCTATAGCCGAAATTTTTTTTCCGTGCACAAACATATTAATTTCTTATAAACTTGATTGAATTTTTCAATTTTTTATTGAAATTTATTAAAAACTTATATATTTTTTGAATATTTATCAAAAATTTGCATTTTTTTAATTATATATAATACTCTTTGTCCCGATGTTAAAATATTTGATACATGCAACACATTGACAAAATAATGAGAAATAAACTGCATATTTTGTTTTTAAAAAAATAGGTGTGTTGGAAAAAAACTGTTGGGCGGGCTTAGAAGAATATTTTAATAGTATAATAAAAGCCTTAACAGTGGAATGCGAAGAAGGTAATGGAAGTGGAGGTTTAAAAAGAAAAACGAGAAAACGACGGCGCGCAACGGGAGTAGGCACCACATTGCAAACACATACTTCCGAACACATATCTGTGAATCATCAAATTTCTCCCTCTAACTTGTCGCACAATCATGGTAAAATAATGCAATATTTTGAGTTATATACAAGATGAATATTAATTCGTGTTTTATCATGGAAAATGAATATTTCACTCTCTCTTATGCTTTTTCCAGTAATCAGTAAATTATCTCCTATGATGAAATGTTAGGACACGAATTAAGATTCACCCTGTATATTGTGAATTGAATTACATGTGTTTTTTCTTTCATATAGCTGCTAATACTAGAAGTGATACCAATATAATTCTTAGTTCAATGTTACTAGTCGCTGTATTATGTTTAATGGTAATTAATGGCTTGTTGTATTATAAACTATGGGGATTGGAAGAAGCTGCTGCGTATACCATTATGGATTTACATGTACTCAAGTATATATTATCGATTTCTTTTATATATGTAGATGACATTCTTTTTCATATATGTATTATTAACGTCTTCTGGCTCTTTCAGAAATACGCCAAAAACTGAAGAAGATTGGATTAACCTTTTGCAACAGCAAGAAAGCTTGCACAATGTAGAAATGAGGAAATGGCAAAGAGTTTTGCATACAGCTGCACAATTGCTTAGACAAGTAAAACTTATACAAAATCAATAATATAAAAATAGAATAATGAATTTAACGATACAAAATACCAAACATGCGGAAAAATCCGAAAAATTAAGAACTTTAAAATGCAAAATAATATTAATTATATCTAATTAAACAAATATATTTTTATAAATCTAGATCTATATATACCATAATAATACGAAATATACACAAAGACATTATATAATTTTTAATTTTAATTTTGTAATTTTTTATGCTTCTTTAAATTCTTGTTAGATTTTAATATTAAATAAGTTCTGAATTTATCTAAATTTTTCCGCATTCTATGCTCGCGTGCGCATGCGTGTGTGTGTAAGTAAATACTACCGTTCATAAATTTTGAATGCTTGTAGTTATAAGAGCTTTTCATTCGGTGACACAAGCTGACACAAGCTTTCTTGTCAAGTAACAAAAAACAATATTTGTATCGACTTTTGTCGCCAAATGAAAAGCATCTTTTCTCTGGCAAAGTTGCGCGCGCGCGCGCGCGTGTGTGTGTTATATATGCGTACGTGTGTGCTCCCATCCTAATGAGCTTTAAATGGCGGTTATGGATTTTCTAATTCCTTCAAATAAAAAAATTCTTATAAAAACATTTGAAATTCCTGAGTAGTTACTTCAGTCATATTGAATCGTGACATCTGTTTTCCAGCTAGGTTACACAGTGGAACACAGTGTAATGTTCCAGCCAGAACATTATACTGTGTTCCACTGTGTAAGATACTTGTTAGAACGCAGTTAGTTAGTTTTATAATATAACACCAGAATACATTGTAGTTTTTTATTCTTATTCTTATGATTATATTTAGCGTATCAATAATAGATTTATAATTCTTATTTAGACTTAAGTTATAATTTTTTCAGAATTGATTTTTGATGATGCAAAATAGGTACCAAATAACTTTTTAAAAAGTAACATTGACATATTTTACACGCTCGTACTTAGATTTTTTAATGTCAAGCAGTGTAACACTGTATCACTTTGGAACACTTTGTGTAAGACACAGTGTTACATTATGTCATCTATGTACATTGTTGGAAAACACCCATCACAAGTGAGAATTATGTTATATTGAATATGGAAAAAAGTTCGTGGCGATTTTTTAGTAAAATTAAAGTGTTTTTCTTAGAGTATTGAAATCAATTTATTTAAACCAAATATGCTCCATTATTTTCTATAATATTTTGCCATTTTTGGGGCAGAGCCATAATTCCATTGCGATAGAACTTCTGATTTCTGATCGAAAAATTGCTTCAAATGATTTTCACAGGCCTCTTTTGAAGCTAGCTTTACACCATTAAGAGAGTTCTGCAGAGACCTAAACAAATGATAGTCTGAGGTTGCTATGTCAGGACTATACGGTGGATGCATTAAAACTTCAGCCAAGCTCTCGCAATTTTTGCCGAGTCATCAAAGATATGTGTGGTCGAGCGCTGTCGTGATGGAAGACGATACCTTTCCTATTGATTAATTCTGGCCGCTTTCTCTCAATTGCTTGTAATCTCTGCAGTTGTTCACAGTAGAGTTCGGAATTAATTGTTTGATTGGACGATAACAGCTCATAGTGAACGATTCCCTTCCAGTCCTACCACACACACACATCACCTTCTTTCTCGTCAATCCAGGTTTTGCGATTGCTTGCGCCTTCTCTCCTTTCTTTATCCACGATCTTTTTCTACTTGGATTGTCGTAGGTGATCCATTTTTCATCACCAGTTATCATTCTCTTCAGAAGTAACTCAATTTCATTCCGTTTCAGTAGCGTATCACAAATGTTAATTCGGTCCATCATGTTCCTAACGCTCTAATCATGAGGAACCCAAACATCGAGCTTCTTTTTGTATCTTTGTGATTTAAAACTGTTTTGTGGCCTAGTTCCCTGGCAATCTCCACAGTGCTCACATACTTATCATGCTCGACTTTTATCATGATTTCATCGGACTTTTCAGTGATTGATCGACCGGAGCGAGGTTCATCTTTCACATCGAAATTTCCACGAAAGCGAGCGAACCATTTCCGTGCTGCTGATTTTGATAGAGTATCTTCACCGTAAATAGCGCAAATTTTTTCACAAGCCTGCAGTATTCTTGCCTTTATCGATACTGCAAAACGTAGCAAATTTTTTCCTTATTTATTTCCATTTTCAAAATAAAATAACTTTTGATCCACTTCACCAATTTCAATCTTTTTCGGCTCAAAACAAAGGTTAAAGTGTCACTTTTTAAACGCACGTTTGGTGTTGCCGATGCGATTAGTAGTTGCCGACTGCTGAGCATTTAACGCCTAGCGGGAAAAACGCCATGAACTTTTTCCCCACACCCAATATAAACAATATGTTATTTTTCTTACATGCCATTTATAAATAAAAATAATTTAGATAAAATGAATAATGAAATTGCTATAAAACATTTATAAAAATTGGCTAAACTATCCTTAAGTCTTCTATCAGTAAATAGTCTTAAAAAACACGTAAAATGTGTTTACTAATTTTTATTCAATATGCATACGTCTATTTTCACTTAACGAAACTTTTTCGATTATTTATTGACTGTCGGGGGAAGGATAGTTTCCACAAGTGTTTTACAGCGATTTTATTGTTTTATATAAATTCTCTTTATTTACAAATAGCATTTTAAAAAATCAACGTGTTATTTCTCATTTATAACGTTACGATTCAATATGACTAAGGTGACCGAAAACCGGATCGAAAATCGGAAAATAGGTGCGATTCATTATGCTGATTTACAATGAGTCGATAGTCTATAGTTTTATCGAAGTTTTATCGATGAATCGGTGAATCAGTGAAGTCAACGTGTATGACTAAACGACTCGCACGGAATATAAGAGATCCGGGTTCGATTTCCGGCCGAGGCAATATTTTTCGCAATAAATTTACAGTTTTTTTAAGATTAATTTGGAAAATTTGGAAGAATTATTAATATTTCAGATTGATTGCGTTGAAAGTCCGACAATCATATCGGCACGCAATTTCTGAAATTAATTCATTTATATGAATATATATATAACAGTTTAACATTCAGATCGTAGTGATGCTTCGTATTTAAAGTAATGTATTTAACATAAACGGTCTTGTTTCCAATCTTATTGTTTGTACGACTAAAGTCCATGCCACATACAAAAGTGTAAGCTAGCGAGACGTAAACAGTAAGAAAATTGTAATATTGGATTTGCTACTGGCCTTACAGTTTCTACTGTGATTAACCAATTTGCTTACCATTTACGTTTTTGTATGTGCCACAGGCTTAAGAACACAAAAAAACAAGCAATGAACCATAATAAGCAATAAATGAATTGATTACAAAGTTCATAAGGCCATAACGTAAGCAATAGCCAAATCAACATGTTGATTTTCTTACTACTTATGTCTTACTGCCTTTTTTTGGGTGTTTTTGTGTGTCATGGCCCTAATACGTGATCTACAATAAGTAGTAGCAATAATAGATGAAACAGTAAGAGTAAGAAATTGATCAATCATAGTCGATATTATTCTTCTCACATTCGATTGTGATTGGTCATTTTTACTTTTACAGCCTCATCCACTACTACTACAGCTATTATAGATTACGTATAAAGTGTCGTCTACAATGAACAGTAGCAATAGAGGCTGTAAATACATTGGGAGCTTTTTCGATCCAGTTAGAAATGATCAATCAATCACTTGGATGTAATAAGGCATAAGTAAGTCCGTAAACGAAATGGTTGGAATTTCGCTATCGGTAATAAACTGACAGTAATTTTTTTTCTAAAAATTTTTATCTTTGTCAAATTGCTCGTTTTTACTCAATACTAATAAAAATACATTAAAATATTTTAAAATTCTATCAAAAATAGGAGTGTCCGAATTGAAACTAATAGTTCCAAATCGGATAAAGCGTTTTTACATTTTCCATTATAGTTCACAGAGATATGTCAAAATGATCTCAAGCAAAAATGAAGGGAATTAAATGATCTTTCCAACAGCACCTTCGATTTTAGGTCAGATTTTATTTATATTATAAGATATATTATAGAGAGAGCAAAAACTGCAAATAAGTCCGATTTACTCCACTCTCCCCTATATATCGGGTGTTTAAGATCACTTGTATCATTCTTTTATTTTCGCAAGGTTCAATCGTTAAAGTATTCAGATAAAACTTGTAGAGTTTAAAAAGATTTATTTACTGATCTTATCAGTTTGACCTAGATGACGTCGCCAAGATCATATCCCCTTTTTCTTTTTCCTCTCTCTCTCTCT
>NW_012130135.1:550209-560914 GCF_000143395.1 Atta cephalotes
TAACGTTAACGTTAACGTTAACGTTAACGTTAACGTTAACGTTATTACGTTACTTACTTACGTTACTACGTTACTACGTACTACTACGTCTACTCCTCTCTCTCTCTCTCTCTCTCTCTCTCTCTCTCTCTCTCTCTCTCTCTCTCTCTCTCTCTCTCTCTCTCTCTCTCTCTCTCTCTCGGAAACATCACATTTTTTATTCCAGAATTTAATAGTCGATAAATGTCGAGAATTTTTAAAACACTATAAATAGTTATTTTTTCATTGAGTACTTTTCGAATTATAAGGCTCGAAAGTTACTGGCATTAGCATTACGCAAGATGTCTGACCGACAACTAAAACCTCTTCTTGTCCTGGATAACATTTATCAAGATCAAGCCCATGGCACTAGATTGTTTCATGTGGCCTCCTTATTGTCCGAAATGCGCTAGGGATGCTAGATAGTAGCTTACTACAGTACAGTCCGGTAGAATTCCTTGCCGCAACGCGATGCAGTTTGTAAGAGAATAAAAAAAACCGCCTTTTATCACGATAAATATTTTATCACTTAGCTACATTTAACGTTCATGTTTGATTACATTTGACCACGTACAGCAAGAATAAGCAAAAATAACTAGTGCTCAGAAATCTGGATATCCGCCCGCCCGTCAGTCATTTGTTGCATACAGATGAAGAACGATTCCGAGGTATCTATGATACCCCATACTATACAGATGCTCACTTCATGGTTTATATATAATAAGTATCCGAATTGCATGAATACTCGCATGAAATGGCTAACGAATCATTTGTATTCAATTGTATTACGAATAATTTAATATAATTTAATATAACAAAGCTAACACATAGAAATATTAAAAAATTGACAAAATGTATAAAAATTATTATTATAACATTTTATTACAAAATTTGTGAATAGATATTGATTAAACAATTTTGCAAAAGAGAAAAAAATAGAAATAAATTACCTGATCAAGATTCCTTTCATTTTTGCATTAAAAATTTATTTTTACGTAAAATAAAATTTACAATCTCTTCTAATAGCTTTGATTTTGACAAATTCCTTTTAAGAATAGTGCGGGTGATCTGAAATACATCGCAGCCTTTTTGCAAAATTAGTTTTTTCACAAAAAGACTAGCCTTTACACAAAACGGCGCCTTTGCGAAATCAACGATCGTTCCTCAATTAGATTGATGCACTTCAGGCTTTTCATGAACAGACTAATTCATATCAATCTTACAGTTAACGATACACGTTCTGCAAAAAGGCTAATGAAACATCTAGCCTTTTTGCGTAAAGTCTACAATGCTCTGCCTGTTCAACGAAAGTTGTTTTGGTGGTAATTCTCCAAAAGAGCTTTCTCACCTCCTATTTCGATGAAATTAGACTCATTCGACCCATTTTTGCGTAAAATGAAAGAATCTGGCAGAAAAAAGTCAGATGCCCTGTGAATCGAGATATTGAGCGTTAAAGTTAACTAAAGTGTTACATAGTAATTACATTAATCTATTATGTAGACAATATAGTGTATAGACCGATGTTTATTGATTTGGGACGATATAGCTGCCCCGAACAAAAAAGATAACATCCTAATCGTCTAGAACTTGCAGCCTTAGACAGTGTCCGCTTGGAATATTTCTGATCAATGAAGATAGTGGGATGTGAGTCTTTTCAGAGCGGTTTTTTTACTGTCTAGGCTGCAATTTCTAGGCAGTTAGGCTCCAAGCAGTAGAATGTTTTTTTTTTCTCGCACGAAATGCAAGATGCGGGTTCGATTCCCGGCCGATGTAATATTTTTTCGCAATAAGAATTAATTATTTACAGATTTTAATATTCAACATTATTAAGATCGTTTCGAAGATGCGAATAAGCATCAAAAATTTGTTAAATTATCAATTTGTTAATTTGTTAAATTGTCTAATCAATTTAACTCGTGATATTACTGCGGTAGTTTAGTGGAGTGAGTGTTTCAAGACTGAAAAATCATTTCAGCGCGCGTTTCTGAGAACTACGTACGTAGTATATAAATTCAAGAATCATACAAGCATTTAAGATCCAGCTAGACCTTTTAAGATTTTGATTTCTATAGTTTGTTTTTTTTTTGTTCGAGACGATGTAGCCAAATTTGTAACCGCACTCACGAGCGTAGCGCAACTTCATCGCGCGTTCACCTGAAAATCGTTAATCTTAAGAATTTTAACAATGAGGAATTTGGAGAGCGAATACGGTACATTATGCTTTCAATAACTTTTTCTATGCGTATTTTTTTTGTATATTTTTTGCTTTTGTCTGCTTTTATGTTTGTAATATATTTGAATTTTATATTTGTATGCTAATTTTTTCTCAAAATGAAAGTTTCAGTACCGCCTACGTTAGATATTACCCAAAGCATTTGATCGACGGCTAAAACCTCTTAAATATTATTTAAAATCATGACCTGAATAACTTCAAGATCATTGAAGATTGTTTCTCTTATTTTCATTTATATGTAAAAATTAATTTTTAGTGCAAAAATGAAAATAATAGGAATAAGTTCCAATCACTTTGATCTTAACAAATCGTAATCGGGCGTAATCCTAAACAATATTCAAGAGGTTTTAGTCGTCGGCCAGGCACCCTAGATAATGATGATGATACTATAACTTTCAAGCCATAACTCAAAAAGTAATTCAATAAAAATGAATGTTATTGTAACATTTTAAAAAACTCTTGACCACTATTATTGTAGAATAAATTCTGGAATAAAAAATAGGATGTACTTAAAAAATCGATGTAACTTTGATCTGATCTTGGCAGAATCATCCAAAGTTAAACTGATAAGATCATTAAATAGATCTTTTTAAACCCTGCAACTTTTATTTGAAATATTTCTTTCAAAAAGAAATGCTTAATTTCCGAAATATTAAGAGGTTTCTACACATTTCGGACATCCTGTGTGTATGTGCATGTGTGCGCGTGTGCGTGCGCATTTGTTCTTAACATTCGTATTTTGTTTTATAGACAGAAGAATCTTTAACGGAACTACAAATGAGCATTCATCCCACTGCAACGGAAAAGATGTTCTCAGTCTTAAAACCGAACTTAAAAAGTCTCAATGCACACACAGAACGGCGAGACAAGACAGAAATATAAAAATCTATCTTTAAATAATTGTAGGAACACATTTGTGTGTAAAATATTAATTATCGAATTTATAACTTTAAAAGCGTTTAGGAGCTATTATTATGTGTATGAATCGTTTCTATTATTATTATTTTAAGGTTCACGATTGTTTTCAATATGTGTATAGAATAAATCAATTATAAGATACTATATGTTAAAGTTAATAACATAAATATTTACTGTATAGTTATATTGAATGTGTAAACATGATTTCTATTTAGGTATTGTGAATAATGTTATGAAACATAATAGATGATTTTTAGAACAATCTTTTGTAAAAACAACATTAATTTTTTCTCAAATAATTTCTAATATAACATTTGCAGGATTAATCAATTAAAAAGGGATAAAAAAGCCAATTTAAGAGTTATGTTGGTGCATCAAAAGTTATTTATTTATTCATCGAAAATAATCCGCGTTTTAACTGACGTTTTCGGTCCTTCTCAATGCAAAGACATTAACCTTCCCGTCAGGCGTAGTGTATCAAATTAATTGAAATATTATATAAAATTGAAACATTAATTTTCCTCTAAAAACCGCCGTGCCGTGTATCACTCAGATCAGCCGCGCCTGACGGAAGGTTAAATTAAATAATAAATTATGCATAATTTAAGATTTGGGTGAACTTCTGAAAACATCGTACCCCCGATTTTCATGAATTTTTACAGGAATATTAAGTGATGTCAAATGGATGCCCTTAAATGAATTTTCATCGACACGAAGATTTAACGCCAAAAATGTTTGAATGACGTTATAGAAGTTTGTACTTATTATTTCTAGTATATTATATATTTATCACGTTTATAGCAATTGGGAAGGATATATATGGATGAATATAGATATACAGAAGAAAAATATAATACTCTCACCCTTACCTCCCCCTGATTAGGGGCACGCAATTTCCACGCGAAACAACTCCTACCCCAACTTCCTCCCCTGCTTGGGGATGCGACTTTCATCCAAAGCGACTCCCATCCCACTTTTCCCCTGCTTAGGGGCGCACGAAAGCGACTTCCCGTCTCAACTTCCTTCCTGCTTCAGAGGCGTCCGACATTCCACGAAATGAGTTTCATCTCACCGCCTCCTGTCTAGAGGCGCATGAAAGTGGGATAGATATCTTCTTAGAGGTCAAAGTCAATATCAAAGTTCTTCTCAGAAGTGATTTAGAGTGAGCTATGTAAAAGTAATTCATTCAGGTATCTAACTTTACTTAAACCTTTTTGGCATTAAACCTTGTCAAAAATCCATTTGAAAACATTCATTTGACGTCATTTAGAGTGTTTCTAAAATTTATGAAAATCGGGGGTACAACATTTTCGAAAATTTATCCATCGATTTGTCACAAATTAAAATACAAAGTAAAATACGAAACATATATCTGGAATCATTTTTGTTATCATAATGGAGTTAGTATTACAAAAGTGCGACGTAAGTCCAGTTGTGACAGATGGCAGATTGACCAATGTGCACCAATATAACACCAGACGTTTTGATAAAGTAATGATTCAAGCTAAACCATTGTAATGTTCCAATAAATTATGTGTCGAACTATAGAAATAATATAGTAATCACTAACTGTTAACAATAGATATTATATACCTTAATTAATTATAAGCAAGAAATATAATTATTGTGCCTCAGACTTATATAAGATTAAAATCGACTTACATGAAAATCGTTGGTGAAACAATTATTGTGTTTATATCTTACAAACTTGAAACTGTAATGTACGAACTAAATCCGAATGATAATTACAGAGTAAGACCTATTAGTTTAAGAGAACAAACGAAGATAAATATATAAATAACTAATAAATTTATATACAGCGTGATAATAGTAAGATTAATTAGCTTTTTTATCTCTTTTTAATTAATTCATTCTCAGAGCCCTATAAAATGTTTAATTATATTTGCAGAATTAATATAATATACAAAATATCTGGAGACAGAATAACGATTTTGATTATTTAATCAAATGAAATATATAAAATAATAAGGACATAACATTTACAGAATGTGTACGTGGAGAATATTTCAGAAATTTATTTTTCCTCTGGTTTATTGAATACAAGCGTGTATGCGCATTTGCCGCAGTAATGACGATCTTCCATTGCTGCCATGAATACACCAGCGCCGCACTGTTCCATAGGGCATTCTCGTCTCAAACGGTGGATTTTTCCATTTTCATCTACCTGTAAATTATTTTTATAAATGTTCAGTTTTATATATAACATTAAGAGGATGCTAATATGTTCCGTTTTTTTTTTTTTTTCAATCGAACGCAATAATTTTTTAACCAATTTTTTCCCTATGTATTTACTTTTGAAAATTTTTAAATTCTCCAAAATGTATAAACAATAACGCAACACGGGCTAAACGATTTAATATGAAAGATGAAAAAAATTGAAAAATTACAGTTTGTTATTGACTTTTAGCGATTTGTGACAATACATATACAGGATGTCCCATTTTAAAAGATCCACTCAAATATCTTAAAAACACTGCGTTAAATCGAAAAATATTTATTAATATTGTTAATAAAAGACTAAAAAATTTATTTGTAAATAAATCTAGATTTGTGAATTCGTTAGAAGAAAAAAATAAGATTAATGTAAACAAAAAAAAGATATTGCAATCCCTTTTATAAGGAGTTAGCAACATCGACTTTTAATAAAAAAAAATAACCATTGGTTTTCAGACTGCAAGAGACAATTGTTTATTTTCTTTTCATAGAGTTCTAAGAATTTAGAATTTTTTCAGAATTTTTTAATACTGTATTTTCTCATGTTAATAAAAATGAAAAAATGCAGTACTGAAAAAATTTGATAATAAAATTCATAGAGTTCTATGAAAAGAAGATAAATAATTTTCGTCTCTTGCAATTTTCGGCAATTTTTAGCAATTAATACTAATAACTATTACAAAAATTATAGATGGACTTTTCTTCTCAGTTTAGTCCATTCTGCCCCTATACGAAAGATTTATCATTATTTTGAAAACCCCGTATATGATTATTACTAATATTTTAGAAAAACGTTGATCTTGACTGAAAAACGAAGATTTATTTTTTAAGAAAAAATTTTTTATACATCTGACTACATTTTACTAAAAAACTTGGTATAATGATAAAAATCAAAATCACTGGTTACAAACTGCTAACTGGAGGATGACATGGAATGGTTAGAGTATGCGTTAATATATAAAGCGTAAATTACATTATAAAGTGAAAGCTCTGTAGAGTTAAAATTTTAAAACGTTTTTATCATATTGTTCTTTATTTTAAATATATTTTAATCTGAGATCTGCTGTATGCTCGTTATTAATCGTTTTTTATATATGGTTTGCAAACTGTGCAAACTTTCGTTATATTTTATTTATTATTGTTAATATATTAAAAAATTGCATATGTATGCATACGTGCGGAATCGGTGTGAACAGTGAAACAGAACAGTATTAGCCGTAATTGCCGTCTAGCAGTAGGTACCGAATCTTACAAAAAAGTAGGGAAAGTAGTGCGTTACTTGTAATTATCATTTTCGCCGTTACCATTTTCATTACTTTTTTCAGTAATGGTAACGAATCGTTATTTTTACCTCTACTTTAGTACTCTATTATTTTCTTTTATAATTTATTAATTTAAAAAAAAATATTTTGTACTTAATATCTTATACTGCAGTGTTCTAATAGGCACTGCCAATGTTGAAAAGATATAATTCATATTACATATATACTGAATGTCTCAGACCACCCGTATATTCCTTTTATCTTGGAAATAGAGTATTTTTATTAGAAAAAAACATTTCAGACAAAAGTTGTGGGTTTCTAAATGATCTATTTAGTGATTTGATCAGTCTGACCTTGAGTGGCGTTACCAAAATCAGAGCAATGTCACTTTGAATTTTTTAAATGAAACCTCCTATTTTTCATTGCATATTCTTGTAGCAAACACCTCGAGAACTTTCCAAAATACTGTAATAAAATAATTTTTCATGAATTTTTCATTTTTCGAGTTATAAGGCTTGAAAAGTTACAGTACCGCCGGCATTAGCATTACGCAAGGTATCCGATCAAAGGCTAAAACCTCTTGAATGTCGTTCAGGATCATGTTCTAGATAACATTTGTTAAGATCAAGGTCACTGGAGATAGTTTCTCTTATTTTCGTTTGTACATAAAAATAAATTTTCTGTGCAAAAATGAAAATAAGACAGTGAGTTTTTTTTAAAATGCTCTATTTCCGAGATAAGAGGGATGTACGAGTAGTTTGAGACAGCCTGTATATTGTAAATTTTTAGTACGAGCAATAAATATTGAAATAGACCAGGAAATATTAACGTTTAAAAATAATGTTTAATCTATTATCTGTTCAATCTAAATTCTTATAAAAATGAGTACATTAAAATAACGATATTAAAAAAATAGAGAATTAGTAACTGAATTAGTAAGATAAGTTTAATACAGAGAAAAGCTTGCTCTATATACAAATTAGTTAGTAGAAAGTTTCAAGTTTGAATGTAGATTTCACATTTAATATTAAATTAATTATCAGCTAATATAATTTTAAATGTAATTTTAAAATCTAATAACTTACCCAGCAAACGAGAATGGATTGAAATAGATTAAAATAGATTAAATTTTCAGAAATACGGATTCATGAATGTTAAAATGAATCCTTTTCAACCCTACATTTTTATTTATTTATAGGAATTGCATAGAATATATCTCTATGCCTTTCAATCTAAAAATGATATTAGCATTTTCTGTGCATCGTGAATACTACTCAATTCAGAATTGTGAATAGGAAGTAGTTTTTGAGTTAAATTCAAAAATAATATCAGCATTTCTGTGCAACATAAATACTGCTCAATTAAATATTCTGAATATGAAATGCAATTTGTCAATCTAATTGAATAAAAAAAGTTTTTATTTAAAAATGGACTATAAATGCTACTTAAATTATTCAAAATTATAAGTAGGAAATTTTTCGTTTTAATCCAGCTAAGTTCAAAAAAGTTGTAATGTAAAAATAATTGAGCTATGTTCTTTTGTTTCTGTTTAATTAGAAGTAAAATGAATGATCGATGTGAACACTCGAACACAGCCCGAATATTAGGCTAATCGCGCGCAACATCGGCCAAACGAGATTAGATTATCCGGCACTTACCCAATGTTATCTCATAGTAAATTGTTTATACTTTATTATATCTGTTAAATGATATTTTTATTATATCTATATAATTTTATCTATATAATCGTTACTAGTTTAGCTGATTGTGTAATTGAAGTAGAGAATGAATAACACATTTATCAAGTGAAGAAGTGATGTAGCGGGTAACGTAGAAGATTCATAATCCAGAGATCCCAGATTTGAAACCCACTAAGATGCGTTTTTTAATACCAACTTGAAATAATTAATTAATTGAAATAGTTAATTCAGGTATAATTATTATAAAAGTCTTAGGAATAAAGTTTGTAACTCTTAAATATGAATGTTAAAAATTCTTTTTTTCGAATATTAAACTAGTGTCGCTCGGATCCATTTCAATCCATTTCAATCCATTTTCATGGATTTAAAGTACGCATTAAAAAAATTTAATCCATTCTCGTTTGCTGTGTACTTTAATATTATTAAAAAAAAATAACGAAAAAGTAATGAATCGTTACTTTTCAAATAACGGAAATGATAACACGTTACTATTTAAAATTGGTAACGAGTAATGATAACGAATTACTTTTTTCAAAAACTAATGGTAACGTAATGCATTTCTTTTTTTAAGATAACGCGCACAATCCTGCAAGAAAAGATATGGGAACTGCAATATGTTAATAGTCTAGGGAAAGATAATTTTTAGCGATATAAAAGAAAAAATAGCTGCTGAATTTTTGAATATGGGTCTGTAATAGTATTCTTTTTAACATTTCAAAACTCCCCATGTATGAGAGCATGACTGGCTGCGCCATCTTAAAAAAAAAAGTCGCAAAAAATAGGTTTTTTGCAAACATGTCAAAAATTATTCGTTGTGCGGAATTCGTTAACGTTCGAAAACAAAGTTGATAAAATTCCCCACAATTTTGTTTTTAATGAATCTCGTATGATCAATAGTTTTCGAGATAGACTTTTTAAGTATCTCTTATTTTCGAACGTTGTGTAAATTTGTTCTGTTCGCAAATATCTCAAATTTGGCTGCATCTACATACAAAACGCATATGGCGAAAGAGTATTTCTTATCTACAAAATTTTTTATTGAGTGTTATAATTCCAGAGATACCATTTTTTTAAGGCATTTTGATTTATGGATATTAGGACAATTATGAAAAAAAATCTATTTATTGGCATATTTACTGTTATCCATAGTTATATGTACACTGTTTTAAAGGATCCAAATATCTCGGAAACATTGCGTTAAATCGAAAAATATTTCAGACAAAAGTTTTTTTATTTCGAGGGGTACATAAGATATAATTGGTTTGACCTTGGGTAGTGTTGTCAAGTCAGGATAAGGTCACTTTGAATTTTTGAAATAGTCAAATCAATGATATCTTATGTACTTCTCGAAGTAAAAAAGACTTTTGTCTGAAACATTTCAATTTAGCGCCATGTTTCCCAGATATTTCAATGAACATCCTTACAATGGAACATCCTGTATATATTTTGCTAAATATACATGTGATTTTAATTAAACTAATATATTAAATAGGAATACAATAGCAACTATAAAAATGATTCAAAATAACTTAAATTGAGTAATATAATTTGACATTATGAATTTAATAGTGTTTCTTTACAATAATTTATGTAAAAAATGAAAAAAACAACAACTTGGAAAGGGACAATTGAACAAAAATCAATTTTAAGAATTTTAAGCACGTATGTGTGAATACGATAAATCCTGAGATAATATTTTTCGCAATAAGTTTCTTACTTTCTTTCTGTCTATTCTAATTTACGGTTATTAGAGTGTTAAAATGAGTGTGTTAAAAACGAAAGTTTTTTCGACTCTCAATCATATCTGAAATAAATTAATTTAATATAAAAATATATAATATATTATTTAAAACATCCAATTTTTCTTGGCTTTCTTTATGTATTTAAAGATAAATTTATTGTTTACAAAAATGTCAAACATTAATATTAATAAAATATCCATACTATAAATACAAAGAACGTCAGCTTATCACGGTCAAAGTTAGATGTTTCGAATAATACAATAGGTATATATTTTAAACGAATTTTATTTCAGATAAGAAATTGAGCGCCGATAACTTTCGGACTTTCAACACAATCAATTTGAAACGTTAATCCCTCAAAAAAATATTACTTCAGCCGAGGTTCGAACTTAGGTTGAGTACTTCTCGATTTTCTAGGACGAGCGTCTTAGCTAACTCTATCATTGAGGCTTTAGAAATATTTTTCACAATTTATATATATATATATATATATATATATATATATATATATATAGAGAGAGAGAGAGAGAGAGAGAGAGAGAGAGAGAGAGAGATATATATATACGACGTCGATACTATATAATAATATTAACTATA
>NW_012130135.1:560934-566380 GCF_000143395.1 Atta cephalotes
GAGAGAGAGAGAGAGAGAGAGAGAGANAGAGAGAGAGAGAGAGAGAGAGAACATATTATATAGCCGCGCATATATAAACATTATTAAGCCTTTAAAACGATGTATGTATACATCAAATACAAAAGTATCAGCCTATTACAGTCAAAGTTATACAGGGTGGAGCATTTTAATTAACCCCAGGTAAATATCTCAGAAACTAAGAAAGATATAAGAAAGTTTTATATGAAACAATAATAAAAATAATAATTAATATTGAAGGACTTCTTGATATTTAAATCAATATAAAGACTAGAATGTAAAGAAAAGCAGGAATCAGCGCGGTACTCGATATGCAAATATAATAATGAAAATGTTTATATATCCATTTTTAATTTAAAAGTATAAAAATATCAAAATTTGATATAAAATTCGTATGCGTTTCGACTTACTTCAAGTTATTCTCAATGGTATTAATATAATTCTAATTCAGCACGAGTGCATCAACCACGGTCCCCCCAATCATCCAACATTACAAAGAGGTTCCTTAGTTTCATCCCAATTTGTAGGCCAAAACAAGAATTTTTATAAAGTGAAGCTATAATAAAAATAAAAATGTCACAGATATATGTAAAATTATTTAAAAAAAAACCGACAAGGGGAAAGCAGATTGACACTCACCGAATTGACAAACATATACAGTACATATACAGTAGTCAAGCAGTAGAATGTAATATTAATTTTGGCAATTAGATGAAATAACAAGAATGATCCAAATAAGTTTTTCGTCGAATGAAAAGTATAAAATGTAACAATTGTTCACTCTTTGGTTATACGGAGACAAATAATATGTGTCACAGTCGATACAAACGCTGACCCGAAACGATCGAAAACATAATCGTAAACATTAATTTTTAAATAGTATTCAGAACTGACGTATAAACGTATAAACATGATCTAAAAATTCAGTATCTGTTTAAAAGTTAAAATTTTTTTTGTATTTTTAGAACATTTCAGACGTTAATCTTTTGTTGTAATCTCTTTCTATATCCAAAACTTGCATCCTGTCCCAATTGAATTCAAATTGCAACCTGTGGTCTGTAATGGCCGAATGAGAAGACATTTTTCTTCTAATGTGATTTTGGTGTTCAGAAATGCGTGTATGTGTAGTTGACGACAAGTTTGTCCTGCATAAGCAGCCTCGCAGTTTTTGCAGGCCATCTACGATGTTTCTCTATGCACTGGTTAATAAAGGATCTTTCTGCTTTGATTAGTGCGAATGCAATTTTGGATATCGTATTTATTATGACAATAATAATTGCGCACTGAGTACCGCGCTGACTCCTATTGTACTTCCCCTTACATACTAGTCTTTATATTGTTTTATATAAAAGTTATAAGTTTTCTTGGAGGAAAAAAAGTGGAAATAACGGATTTTAGATAGGGGGCATTATCAAGGTCAAATCAAGGTCAAAATAAATTTTTTTAATGGAACCCCTCATTTTTTATTGTATATTCTTACAGCACATCTCGAGAGCTTTTTAAAACAAAAATAATAAAATTTTTTTTCATGAAATACTTTTCGAGTTATAAGACTTAAAAGTTACAGTATCGCCGGCATTAGCATTACTCGAGATGTTTGATCGATGGCTAAAACTACATGAATGTTGTTCAGTATTATATCCTGGATAACATTTGTTAAGATCAAGATCATTAAGAGATTATTTCTCTTATTTTCATTTTTGCATTGAAATTTAATTTTTGTTTTCTTGGGAGAAAGAAAGTGGAAATAATAGATTTTGTACATGGGGCATTACCAAGGTCAATGCAAATGTTTTAAATCATTGTTTTTTATTGTATATTCTTGTAGCTTAAGTCGAAACGTTTTCAAAACTATAAACTAACTAATAATAAAGTATTTTTTCATTAAGCAATTTTCGAGTTATAAAACTTGACAGTTATTGTACTGCTGACGTTATTCATTAACGTTATCCAAAGTATGTGCATTTTTTATCCCAGTCACGATCCTGAATAATATTTAAGAGATTAGCCGTCAGTTAGACACATTTGGTAGTACTAATGCCGGCGGTACTATAACTTTCAAGCCTTATAACTCAAAAAGTGCTTAATAAAAAATATTTAATACTTATATATAATAATACTTTATTATAGAGTTTCGAAAACGTTTCAACTTCAGCTACAAGAATATGCAATAAAAAATAGTGATTCCTATTTAAAAAATTTATGTTGATCTTGATCTGACCTTGGTAATGTTCCCATACAAAATCTGTTCTTTCTCTGAAGAAAACCTATAACTTTTTCTTATATCTCTCTTAGTTTCCGAGATATCCATCTGGGCTGATTACAATGCCCCACTCTGTATATATAAACTAACAGAAGAATGTGATTATTAATTTTTTTTATCGTTATTACATGTTTATACAAAAACTTCGATTTTTTTCATAAAATCAGCACATAATAAAATCTTCCAAAGTATCTTGGAAACTATTCACCAGACAAGGTTATAAAAAAAATCTCATTTTAAAGATAATTTTAAGTTTCCACATGATTTCTATACATACATTTTTCGCCTCAGACAAAAGTGAATTATTTACAAAAACGAACTCAGAAACATATATGAACATTTTTTTCAGCTGTATCTCAATTAATAATTAATTATTAGTCGTATATAAACTATTAAAGAACTAAACTATTAAATATAAACTATAAATTATTAAAGAACCAAAATGCAGGAAATTTAATAATCTTTTTTAATAATCTTTTATTTTGAAAAGAGCATAAATTGCTTGTTCAATATTGTAATATATATATATATATATATATATATATATATATATATATATATATATCATTATTATTGATATTTTGAATTGGAAAATCTGTATTATCGATATCGATCAAATGCGGCCGTTACTCTAGCATCTTCTTAAGATCCTGTGAATGACGGAAGAAATATTAAAACTTCAATCTATCAGAAACCATGTATTCCGCGTAACTTTTCTCTAATAAATTGAATTTTTGGCGTATAGGAGTAGTCATATAAAATATTTCCTATATATTTACGAGAAAATGTTCTCATTTTCATAATATTCAAATCAAAATACTTTAAAAAAATGATATTTCTGAAACTACCGGTATGACATTCAATAAAAAACCATTTTGAGGATAATTACTCTTTCGATTTTGTCATATATATATATATATATATATATATGCGTTTTGTACGTAGAATATCTGTCCCTATTACTGTGTCTGTCCCTATTAGTATTCTTTCATATTTAAATAAGCCAATAAAAAAACTAACAGAAATAAATAAGAAAAGATATTTTTTTATTATGTTAAATTGTTAATGTATACGCTACTAAAGATAATATTCTATTTTTTAAATATATATTACGTGTTTCTCGTCCTCCTGCGTCGTAGCTAAATGATGGAGTTCGACATCTCATTGAGCTGAAGAGACGTGCTCTTCTTAGATACAGACGATCATAGTTTCCTGCTGACTGACAGCGCTACAAGTGTCTGCGGAACGACGTGAACATTGCGATTCGTCGTGAGAAAAAATTCTTCCTCTCTATCTCCCTCACGATCGATTCCTCACTCTAATTCTGGAGAAATCTCTTGCCTTTGGTGGTACACAGTCCTCCGCTACTATACTTCTCCACCTAAGAAATCCTTCTCTCCTGAATAATAATTTTCTTGATTCTTTATTTTCCTCGTCTTATTCCTCTAATTCTCTTACTCACTTTCTTTCTTCCACTTCTCATGTTTCTGAAACCTTCAACTTTGCTCCAATCACTCCTACAAATTTTTATAATATTCTTTTATAATATTCTTAAGCGCATTCCCCTGATTTCCTCTGGACTTTTCGATGTTCTTACTGTACCTTCCTCAATGTCTCGCTCTCCTTCTCTATATATTAAATTTCTCCCTTATTCCTAGTACCTTTCCCTCCTCCTTGAAATATTTAATTGTTTTTCCTAAAATTTGTAATCCCTCTTCTCCTTCATCTTATCACCTTATTTCGCTCCCTCTTTCCTTTCAAAGCTGCTTGAGTACATCTGTTTCTCACAACTGAATGCCTTTATCTTAAATTCTAACATCATTCCTTCTTATCAGTCTGGTTTTCGTCTCACAGCACGACGGAATTGCTTCGCATCTCTGACGTTGTGCTTCGTAATTTTGACAATAGTCGCCTTACTTCCATTGTTGCGCTGGACTTCACTAAAGCCATCAATCATGACCTTCTTTTAGTCAAACTCAAGCTATACAGTCTTTCTCATCCGGCCCTCTCGTTAATCTGCCAATTTCTTACAAACCGCACGCCTCATATATAATCCTTCTCCTCTTTTCTGCTCTCCTATCGTTCTCTCTGGTGTATCCCAGGGTTTTACTCTTGGAGGGCTTTACTCTTTAATATTTTTGTCTCTGATTTGTCTAATGTCTCTCTCTGTCCTCCGAGCTATTCATGTATGCAGATGATGTAATTCTTCTTAATTCCCTTTATCCATTTGATGCTTTAGCAACCTGCTTTCTGCTTTGAATACAAATTTAAAATCTATTGCCGAATGGTCCACTAATAATGCGCTGCATCTAAATTCTTCTAAATCATCCTTGCTGATTGTCGGTTCTTCAACATTGTTATCCCGTATTCCGTCCTTTGATATTAATAAGTTCTTAACTCTGTTCCAATTCCTCGCTCCTCCTCTATTAAGATTCTTGATGTCCATTAACTCTTTATAGACATTCGAATCATACGTAGCCTTCAAGTCGGGAAGCTTATGCTCGACATCTTCTTTATCCTCTTTGCCACATCCTTTCCTGCTCTCAAAAACTTTTCATTTCTCAATTACTTGTTATTTCACTATTTGATTACGCTGATGTCGTCTATGTTTCAGCTTTTAATCAACATCTGCTAAATCATATACAGTGTATCCAAAACTCTTGCCTCCGATTCTCCTATCCATAAATACGACCATATCTCTCTAGTATTATCAGAGATCTGGCTAACTTAAGATATGACAACGTTTTCTCCACTTGTATTGCCTTGTTTTTTTCCTTTGCCCTAATACTTTTCTATATTTACGATGTCTCCTTCAACTGAATTCTAAGCATTCTTCTTTTAACCCTTCTTTTAACTTCTTTTGTCATTAGATATCAAGATTACTTATCCTTTCCCATACATCGTTCCTCTAAGTTCCGTGCTACTTTCTCCTATATCTCTATTAAATATTTTAATTATCTTTCTGATTCTATAAAAACCTCTCCCTCTCTATTCTCCTTTCGTTCCGCGGCCTCGCGTTTCATCACATCACTCACAGTGTTTAAGTAAGACGAAATTGGTGTTGCGCGCGCGCAATGTGTGTGTGTGTGTGTGTGTGTGTGTGTGTGTGTGTGTGTGTGTGTGTGTGTGTGTGTGTGTGTGTGTGTGTAGAGTAGTTAGTTTAGG
>NW_012130135.1:566510-575805 GCF_000143395.1 Atta cephalotes
GTCGCGCGCGCATGTGTGTGTGTGTGTGTGTGTGTGTGTGTGTGTGTGTGTGTGTGTGTGTGTGTGTGTGTGTGTGTGTGTGTGTGAGAGAGATTTCGGTTAATGATTTATCTGTCACCAACATGTAATCTTTTTCATAGAGCTTCATAAGTAATAAATTAAATTAAATATATAGTAAATATTTTTCGAAAGATACATGTTACGATTTTGCGAAATTTACTATAAATTCCTTGTAAAAAAAAACCGCTTATTCAACAGAGAATGAATAAATTAATTATTAATATAATTTATTATGTACATACAATGTATTATGTTATCAAATGATTTAATAGTATAAAAAAGCGAAGTATTTAAGTACTTTAGAAGCGTTTTATATTATTTTTTACGCGAGTCCAGTAATACCGCAAGATTTAAGGTTTGTCTCTATTAGTGTACCCTATTCGGTCAGCTACTTAACCTAATTTTTTTTCGATTTCAAAATTTAATTTGAAAGCGTTGTGTTGTAAATGTTGTGAGTGTAAATTGATATTGTAACTCTAATTAAAATAATGTAATATTAATTAAACAATTAGCTTACAACTATTATCTGTTTCAGTAATTGGATTAAAATGAGTCAGCTTTGCAAAAAAATACGTATAAAAAAAGCAAAGAGATGATGGACAAAGCTTTACAAGCAATAAAATCAGGATAAATACTACTACCAGCAAATTATATAAGGTTCCAAAAGCATCTCTTCATAGCAAATTCGTACATAAATATGATCGGGAAAAGCTTGGACCAAATACTATGTTAACTTCGAAGAAAGAAGATAATCTTATGCAATAGATTCTCCACATGTGTTTTCTCGGTTGTCCAGTAAATAAAGAACATTTAATTAATAGTGTGGCAGTATTAATGAAAAAATCAAATAAGGAAAATCCTTTTATAATGGACTTATCACTGATACGAAGACTTCTTTCGTTGATATCGGTATTAAAAGAAAATTTTTCAGTAAAAGAAAAGTGAGAATGTTTCTTTCTCTAGAGAAACTTAATTATTGAAGATTCTGTTAGACAATGGTTTAAACATGTTGGAGATTACTTAAAAAAAGAAAATTTTAAAAATATTGATGAGTCCAGAATTTTTAATACAGATGAAATAGCTTTGTTATTGAATTCTAAAGAAAGTTCTGTTGGCTAAAAGAAAATCTAAAAATGTTTACAATATTGTGAATAACTCTCATGAGTATTGATTCTGTTCATGGTGAAGAGTACTTTCCTTTTGAACTTAATAGGGATTGAGGATAGTTTCCGAAGGAACGGCGGGAGTACAAAATCTGAGACTTTATATTTTGGTACAAATTATTCTTGAGAAGTATTGATTGATTCTATTCATGGCGAAGGATACTTTACTCTTGAGCGTAATAGGGTTAAGTTTAATCAGGGGTTATATTTCGGGGAATGGATCAATATATTAACTTTTTCTTGCTAGTACAAATTCAATTCTTTTTATTTATACCTTTGTTTCTTTTTTTTTCTTTTTTTATGGTCCTGCTAACTTAATATTAAGCTAGCAATGCCACATTTTTTTTCAAAACATAGAGTATAAAATTTTTATTGGTATAAATTAGTACAAAATGAGTACTAATAAATTAAATTGGTCTGGATTGATTCTGCATTTGGTCCTGCTGGCTTAATAGAGATTATAACATATTTATAAATTTGTGATTTCTATTTTTGAGTATATTGGGTATGAGAAAAAGTTCGTGGCGATTTTTTTAGTAAAATTAAAGTGTTTTTCTTAGAGTATTGAAATCAATTTATTTAAACCAAATATGCTCCATTATTTTCTATAATATTTTGCCATTTTTGGGGCAGAGCCATAATTCCATCGCGATAGAACTTCTGTGATTTCTGATCGAAAAACTGCTTCAAGTGATTTTCACAGGCCTCTTTTGAAGCTAGCTTTACACCATTAAGAGAGTTCTGCAGAGAACCTAAACAAATGATAGTCTGAGATTGCTGTGTCAGGACTATACGGTGGATGCATTAAAACTTCCCAGCCAAGCTCTCGCAATTTTTGCCGAGTCATCAAAGATATGTGTGGTCAAGCGTTGTCGTGATGGAAGACGATACCTCTCCTATTGATTAATTCTGGCCGCTTTCTCTCAATTGCTTGTAATCTCTGCAATTGTTCACATTGTAGAGTTCGGAATTAATTGTTTGATTGGACGATAACAGCTCATAGTGAACGATTCCCTTCCAGTCCTATCACACACATCACCTTTTTTCTCGTCAATCCAGGTTTTGCGATTGCTTGCGCCTTCTCTCCTTTCTTTATCCACGATCTTTTTCTAGTTGGATTGTCGTAGGTGATCCATTTTTCATCACCAGTTATCATTCTCTTCAGAAATAACTCAATTTCATTCCGTTTCAATAGCGTATCACTAATGTTAATTCGGTCCATCATGTTCCTAACACTCTAATCATGAGGAACCCAAACATCGAGCTTCTTTTTGTATCCAGCTTTATGATTTAAAACTGTTTTGTGGCCTAGTTCCCTGGCAATCTCCACAGTGCTCATACTTATCATGCTCGACTTTTACTATGATTTCATCGGACTTTTCAGTGATTGATCGACCGGAGCGAGGTTCATCTTTCACATCGAAATTTCCAGCACGAAAGCGAGCGAACCATTTCCGTGCTGCTGATTTTGATAGAGTATCTTCACCGTAAATAGCGCAAATTTTTTCACAAGCCTGCAGTATTCTTGCCTTTACCGATACTGCAAAACGCGAATTTTTTCCTTATTTATTTCCATTTTCAAAATAAAATAACTTTTGATCCACTTCACCGATTTCAATCTTTTTCGGCTCAAAACAAAGGTTAAAATGTCACTTTTTAAACGCACGTTTGGTGTGTTTAAATTAATTTTGCCGATGCGATTAGTAGTTACCGACTGCTGAGCATTTAATGCCATCTAGCGGGAAAAACGCCACGAACTTTTTCTCACACCCAATATAACTTGTATTATATATCTATATATTGAATATATTTTTATGTCCGAGTATAATACATTATAAAGTAATTTATATGTATTATTTGATTTTTCTTGATATTAACAATAATTACAATAAAAACTTGATGTTAACAGTAATTTATATATATTATTTATATATATTATTTGAATTTTCTTAATATTCACAAAAAGGCAGGACACACAAATGCAGACAGATACAGTAATTAGCAGCACACAAATGCGGACAAGCACAAAAATTGGGTATACATTAATATGGGCATCGCTCCTTCGAGCATAACACTAATAGGGACAAAAATATTGTTTTTATTTTTATTAAAAACGTTAAGAAATATTAATATATTTTACATTTTAAAAATGTTATAAGGAAAAGGAATAATTGAAAAACTGATAAAGGTTTGAAGCAGACAGATAATTAAAGCTACAGTATTATAATTAATAATTAATTCAGAAATGAATTGGCTAAATGGCACACTAATTGGGACAGTTATTCTAAGTGCAGCCAAATTTGAGATATTTACGAAAATTTACGGATCAAATTTACGCAACGTTCGAAAATAAGAAATCCATCAAAAAAATCTATCTCGGGAACTATTGATCGAGGTTATTAAAAAACGAAATTGTAGGAAATTTTATCAACTTTGTTTTTGAATGTTAATTTCTGTAGAATGAATAGTTTCTGAGATATTTGCAAAAAATCAATTTTGTGCGACATTTTTTTTAAGATGACGCAACCGTGCTTTTACCCATAGGGAATTTTGATGTGTTAAAAAGGACACTATTATAGACCTCTGTGCAAAAATTCAGCAACTTTTTCCTTCTTAAACTTTAGTTTTCTTGGGCTATAAATAGTGATATATGCGTTTGAATGAGATAGAATGATAATATAAGAAACTGAATTATTATCGATATTTTTAATTTGAATTTGGAAAATTTATATTATCGATCAAATGCGATCGTCAATTCTAACATCCTTTTAAGATCCTGCGAAAGATAGAAGAATTAAAATTTTAACCTATCAGAAATCATGTGTAACTGATTTCTAATACATTGAAATCTTAATATTTATTTCTGTTCCTAATATATTTTTTCTATTGAGTACATTCTCAGTACTATCAGAGAGAAACTGAGGGAAGACATGAAGGCCTTTTTCCTGTAATTGCAAAATGCTCCCGCGCACGCACTACTGCGCTCTGAAGAAGTGGATGTACACTATACAACAATATCCATTTTTCTCTGGTACAACCATCCATTAGTCTGGATCTATAATAGTTGTTAATAAACCATAAGAAATTGACCAACTACAATCGAATGCGAGGAGAATAATTGATTGTAATTCATCCATTCCTTATGGCTTAAGGCTTAAAAATTGCAGATTCGGGGTTAAGCGGCTAAATAACAAAGGTGATTGATTCTTATCTTTAGATCTAACCAATCACCTTCGATGATTGCTACTTAGCTGTCCTGTGATTTGTAGTATTGAATGCACCCATTGTGCACAGTCCTTTACAAGGGCGGCGGAGTAAATTTTTTGTATGTGTGGAATGAGTCCGGGTTCCGAGCGCGTATGAAGGCATTTAAAAAAAAGGGTCGAACAAAAGAATTCTACTTCGAGAGGAATGGAAATATTTATAGATCTATACTTAACTTAATAACAAAAAAATGAATAAAATACACGAATACTTATTTTGCTATTCTTCATTTTTTTATTGTGAATGTTTGTCGAATATTATTTTTATCTATAAATTCATTCATAAGCTCGTCTAGCAAAAAATTTTGCGGCGAATTTTAAGCGGCTCATAAAAATGTATCCTTACTCGTTAAAAATTTAGATTAGCTGTAGCTCGACATGTGTGGAAATTCAATGTAAAATTCACATGTATGGAATCCTCCATTCCACATACAGATCGCCGCCCCTGGCCCCTTAAGTTCCTGGATATTAGTTATAGCTGTGACTATAGTGGATAATCCAATATAAACGACAACTAATACGTTGAAATTTTTTTTTTAAAGATAAAGAATTTGACTAAAAAAAATAATAAAATTGCTTTAAAAACACTTGTAAAAATGGACCAAAACTTTGTTCCTTTCTTTGACAGTAAATAATCATAAAAAGCATGTGAAGTGCGTTTATCAGTGTTTAAATCAGTGTTTTAATCATAAATTCCTAAATTCCATAATTTTTTCTTAAATATAATTTGATAAGTTTCCTTGATGCTTTCAATAATAATTTGCAATTTTTTGTATTTTCATCCTGATTTAGAAATGAGGATAAAAAATATTTTATTAATTAAATCTAAATATTTTATTGAGAGAGTAATTTGACATAGAAAGAGCAATATAGATCATTATTAATGCTGACACTGAATTGTTAAATTGGTAATATTACAAAACTGCGTAAAAATGTTATATATATTAAATTTCTTTAAAAGAATTTTATAGTAAATTCGGCAGACTGCACACTGAGTATGAACTTTTTCAGTGCCACACATTCAACTTGTGCGCTATATCAATGCGTACAGATTATCATATTCAGCAAATGAAAACTGACTCAGTGTAGAATTTCTATTCGGACCAACCAAATGAATTCAAAACGAATTCAAGAAATGTTGCACAGATGTTTTTGACAGTGCAGTTTGGCATAGCACCAAAGTGATTCTGCATTCGCACCATATCAGGACAGTATCAATGCATATGCAGTCAATGCATATGCCGAATTTGCTATTAATTTCCCAAAAAATTTTTTGTAAAATTCCCCAATGTCTCTCTGATCATTTTCAATTTCTTTGACATTTCTCTGATTTCTAATTTTGTGACAACCTGTTAATACGCATGCGTACTTTCACTTTACATGTCTTATAACTATTTATTGACTGTCAAGGAGGAAAAAATAAGGATAGTTGGCCCATTTTTACAAGTGTTTTAAAGCAATCTCATTATTTTGTTTTATCCAAATTCTCTTTAGGCTGGTATTTTATTTACAAATGACATACAAAAAACTTCAACATGATATTTTTCGCTTATGATATTACAATCTTATATGACCTCGACTACTTAGAGCTGCGTTCAGGAATTACGCCCAGATAACTCTAAGTTATAGGTTACGTTACGTATATTATAGCAAAAATGCACCCTAGAGTTATCTAGGCGTAATTCTTAAACGCAGTCCAGTAGTCTTAAAGTAATCTTAAAAAATTATCTTGATAAAGATGATAAAAGAAAAAGGAGGATAACTGAAATATTTACCTTATAATACTTCAGCACAGCTAACTTAACCTTCTTCTTCTTATGCTTGATTTTTTTAGGAGTAGAATAATTCTTCTTCTTTCGTTTCTTGGCACCGCCTCGCAAGCGCAGCACTAAGTGTAAAGTAGATTCCTTCTGGATATTATAATCCGACAAAGTTCTGCCGTCTTCCAATTGCTTACCAGCAAAGATCAATCTTTGCTGATCTGGTGGAATTCCTAAAATAATAAAATATCCAGTTTAGAAATTGACAATAATTTATAAATATTAGTTCACATTAATAAAAATGTATATGTCTATCACAATTTTTTCCATCTATCAAACATTTATCACATGTTGGGAACACAGATTTTTATCCATATATTTCATTGAATAAAAATATTAGTTTTTTTTTTTCATATAGAAATAGTACAATATTACGAGAGTTTCAGATTAAATTTCAAATGAATAAATGCAATTTTGTTTTTATTTAATTTCAGATCTTGTTTAACGATCAATTTAATAAATACTTCTGATAATTTTCCAAGATCAATTTGTTCTGTAAATCGATAATTTTCTCACCTTCCTTATCTTGAATTTTCGTTTTAACATTTTCTATCGTATCCGATGCCTCAACCTCAAGGGTGATAGTCTTCCCCGTAAGAGTTTTCACAAAGATTTGCATGATTAGCGATTCTATAACATATTACATTAATGATGTATTTCAATTAGCTAAATTAAACTTAAGAGGATCCTAAAGATTATTAGATTTATGTATCATTAACACATCACTACATCAATATCTTACTCACACACGCTACACATATACATAAATTTTCGTATAACAATTACGTTTTAATTAGACATCCAATTTTAAGAACTCCATGTTTCTTTATGCAAACTATTAGTCTGTGAATTATTATTTCGTAAGTATAAATTGCATAGCTTTTATATGAAGCAAATATTGTCACGACGTGACAGTTCTGGAGCACCATATTGGATAAGAAATGATAAAAATTTCAATTTCGAAATTTTTTGTCATTCTCAGCATAGATTCTATCTCATAGATACATATTAATGCATACTTTAATTCTGGAAAAGGATTTTCAATTCAGTAAGAGGAAAAAAGTAATTACCAGGTATATAAATATGAAACCAGAATTTTTTTTATAGAAAATACACGTTTATTGCATGATAAAAAATATGTTATTCGAAGTATTACCCATCGGTAGCTATACATTTTTTCCACCTGTTTGACAACTTGTGAATGCCACGCCAAAAAAATTGTTGCTCTTTTGAACCAAACCAGTCATCTAGCCATTTTTACATCTTCGTAAGAAGTGAAGCTGCTGAGCAAGTGCGTGTCCATCGATGCAAATAAGTGGTAATCGGACGGAGCCAAGTCTGATGAGTAAGCCGCATGCGAAAGTATTTCCCAACCAAATGCCTCAATCGTTTCTTTGACCAGTTTTGCTGTGTGTGATGGTGCATATCATGAAGCAAAATCACTTTGTGTTGCCATTTTTGATATTCCGGTCGTTTTTCATACAAAGCTTGATTCAAATTGATCATTTATTGTCAGTAGCGTTCAGTATTAACGGTTTCGCCAGGTTTTAGCAGCTCATAATAGATCACACCTTTCTGATCCCATCAAACACAGAGCATTGTCTTCCATCTATGGCCTTACAGTGGATGGTTCGCCTGGAGTTATCCATGATCTTTTACGCTTAGGATTCTCAAAATATATCCACTTTTCATCGCCAGTCACAATTCGAGAAATGACTTTCTTTTGTACCTGGCGAGCAGCATTTCACAAGTGGTTTTTCGGTTTTCCTGCTATCTTTTATTCAGTTCATGTGGAACCATCCATTTTCCCATCTTCTGGATCTTTTCCATGGATTTCAAACGTATGGAGACGGCTTCTCGTGTCACATTCAATTGATCCGTGAATTGTTGAGTTTGAGCGTCATCCTCATCCAACAATGCTTGCAATTCACTGTCTTCAAACTTTTTCGATGGTTTTCCACGTTCTTCGTTTCTCACGTCAAAATCGTCACTTTTGAATTTTTTAAACTACTCAAAGCAATGTGATTTATCAAGAACATGCTCACCGTGAGCTTCGACAAGCATTCGATGCAATTCTGCAGCAGTTTTCTTCAAATGGTAACAGAAAATCAATGCTGTCCGCAAATCGTAGTTTCCAGGCACAAAATTCGACATGTTCAACGCTATTACAAACTATACTATTGTATGAAACTATACTATTGTATACTATTGTATTGTTGTGAATTGAAAATCTTTGTCAGATGTCAGAACAAGGAAATGGAGTCAATGGCGCTGTCTGATGGCAACTACATTGACGGCAACAGCATTGGCCATCTATTGGTAAATTCCGGTTTCATATTTACATACCTGGTATATATATATATATATATATGTGTGTGTGTATGTATACAGAGTGTCTCAAAAGTTTTTGCCAATCGCTTTTATGTAGATAAAGCGAAACTAAACTGAGCCGAAAAGTCCTCTACCATTTTCGCAACAAGTTAACAAGAGATTAGTTAACAAGAGATTAATTACTAAAAATTGCCAAATATTAATCTTGAATAATTTTTTTACTTAAATACTATCAACTTTATAGAAAAACTGCAAGAGACAAAAATCATTTATTTTCTTCAAAGAACTTTAAGAATTTTTTCAGAATTTTTTATTAACTTTAGTACTGCATTTTTTTATTTTTACCAACATGAGAAGAAACGGTATCAAAAAATTCTGAAAAATTTCTGAAAAAATTTTCAGAACTTTATGAGAAGAAAGTAAATAATTTTTGTCTCTTGCAGCTTTTCTATAAAATTGATAATATTTGAGTAAAAAATTATTCAAGACCAATATTTAGTAATTTTTAATAATTAATATCTTGTTAACTATTGCGAAAAATGCAAAATAGTAGAGGACTTTTTGACTCAGTTTAATTCATTTTAGCTACATAAAAGCGATTGGCAAAAACTTTCGACATCCTATATATTATATATATATATATATATATATATATATA
>NW_012130135.1:576476-584223 GCF_000143395.1 Atta cephalotes
CGTACTACTACTACTATATATATATATATATATATATATATATATATATATATATATAGAAAGAGAGGGAGGAGAGGATTTGTTTTCTTTAAAATAAGAAGATACATTTTAAATATATTAAAATCAAGAAGAATTGGCACGATCATTGGGATGGCTCAACAAGCCATTTCAAAACGCCTCAAAGCCATGGGAATGATTCAGAAGCAAGAAAATTGGGTGCCGTACGAATTGAAGCCGAGAGATGTTGAACGGCGTTTGTTTGCTTGAAAGGCAAAGACGGAAGGGATTTCTGCATCGCATTGTGACTGAGGACGAAAAATGGGTTCATTACGATAATCCCAAGCGCAAAAAATCATGGGGAGTTCCCGGCCATACTTCCACGTCGACGGCCAAACCGAATATTCACGGCTCCAAAGTCATGCTTTGCATTTGGTGGGATCAGCTCGGCGTAGTGTATTATGAACTGTTAAAACCGACTGAAACAATCAGGGGCGATCGGTATCGAACGCAATTGATGCGTTTGAGCCGAGCATTGAAAGACAAACGGCTGCAATACAACGAGAGACACGAAAAAGTGATTTTGCAGCATGACAATGCTCAATCCCATGTTGCGAAAGTGGTCAAGACATACTTGGAAACGTTGAAATGGGAAGTCCTACCCCACCCGCCGTATTCTCCAGACGTTGCTCCCTCTGACTATCACTTGTTTCGATCAATGGCACACGGCCTGGCTGACCAGCACTTCCGGTCTTATGAAGAAGTAAAAAATTGGATCGATTCATGGATAGCCTCAAAAGATGACCAGTTTTTTCGACGTGGGATTCGTACGCTATCCGAAAGATGGGAGAAAGTAGTGGCCAGCGATGGACAATACTTTGAATCATAAATGTATAATCAGTTTTTTACAATAAAGCCTCGAATTTCGGAAAAAAAACGGAGGAAGTAAAATTGTACACCTAATATTTTATAAGTTTATTCTATCGATTGAAAATATTTTATTGAAAAATATTTCTATTTAAATATAATTTGCAACAATTATTGTGCGTAAAATTTTTTAACACAAGAAAGTAAATTTGCTCTTTTGATCCTTAATTTTGGATCATTAGTACCTAGCTGACGAATTAACAGAAGTAAGCAAGCATTACACTAAAATTAATAAAGTAATAGTACAAGATACCTTAAAATACGTCAGGAACATGCTTAAAATTATAAAAATCCAAGAATAAAATTTTCAAACGTATCAGAATACTTAGTTCGTGAGTTAAGCAATAAACTGAAATATCAACGAATTAACTTAGCTATCTTAATTATAATTATTTAAAAACTTATATAGAAACTGATTAATGATGAACTATCGACTAATGCGTAATATTATAACATTCGTACATCTGTAGAAGAAAACGGAAAATTCCTTCTTAGATGTTCTTATCTCTAAGAAAGCTGACGCTACCTTAGGCCATCAAGTGTACAGAAAACCAACACACACAGATAGATGCCTACATGCCGAGTCACACCCAGCACAAAAAACAATCTGCAATCAATTCACTTGTACATAGAGCTTTCATCATCTCTGATAAAGAACATCTACAGACAGAACTCAATCACTTAAAAACAGTCTTATAGAAAAACAGACTCGACAAAAAAGACATAATCAAAACAATCAATAAACATGCAAGACAACGATCTCTGACATACAATCAGACGAGAGGATCCTATCCATTCTCCCATATGTCAAAGGAACAACAGATCGGATCGGCAGAATATTAAACAAATACAATAATTATCTTTAAACCATCCAAAAAGATAGAACAAATCTTAAGAAATCCTAAAGATCAAAGACCTCCACTCAGCTCCACAGGAGTGTACAAAGTACCTTGTTCCTGCGGGCAAGTATATTGGAGAAACTGGAAAAATGGTCAACCTACGGATAAAAGAACATCAACGATGTCAAGTTAAAATATCTGCGTCACACAATCAGCACTATCAGAACACAACATCGAAACAGGACATCAAATACTGTTTCACAAAACGATCACAATAGCCAACATTATATCTTACTTTCCAAGAAAGTATAGAGAAACCATAGAGATACAAAAACACCCTAACAATCTAAATAGAGATAATGGCTACAACATAAATAAAATTTGGAAAACTATTCTCTCGGTTAATTCGGACTGACTGATTTCCCCCATCCCTCCCCCTCAGCACAATTCTCTTCTTTCTCTCCATCATTCCAATAAGTAGCGCAATATATAAAAAGAGGAACGACCCAGAGGAACAGCTCAGTATCAGGCTGCTCCTCGCCTTGATGAAGTGAACTGCAAGGTTCACGAAACGTTGGCATTCCAAGAATGAATCTGGACACGGAAGAAACCCGCGAAACGCATAATCTTTATATAAAGATCTTTATAGAAAGGACCCATGGAAGTCTCAAGAATATTAATTATTAAATATTTTAATATTACAATTATTTAAAGATCAATGGCATTCTAATTTCTGTGCTCTATTCTTATTAGTCTAAATTGTTTAATTTTCGAGAATCTGAGGGATTAAAATTTTTACCTTTTTTTATTGTATTTATTGTATTTCGTGCATGATAGGAGAAGTAGTTTTAGAATATTTCTTAATATCTATTTCAAATTCAATTCTCAAAATTTTTATTATATAAGGGGATCTTAAAGTCGTTTGTATTACCGATTAAATCAATATAATTTTTTGTACACCAGGTATGTAAATATGAAACCGGAATTTACAATAGATGGCCAATGCTGTCAATGTAGTTGTCGTCAGACGGCGCCATTGACGCCATTTCCTTATTCTGACATCTGACAAAGATTTTCAATTCACAACAATACAAGT
This sequence comes from Atta cephalotes, assembly GCF_000143395.1. Classification (NCBI taxonomy): domain Eukaryota; kingdom Metazoa; phylum Arthropoda; class Insecta; order Hymenoptera; family Formicidae; genus Atta; species Atta cephalotes. The sequence continues at coordinate 579,336 of NW_012130135.1, forward strand.
TTCATACAATAGTACAGTTTGTAATAGCATTGAACATGTCGAATTTTGTGCTTGGAAATTACGATTTGCGGACAGCATTGATTTTCTGTTACCATTTGAAGAAAACTGTTGCAGAATCGCATCGAATGCTTGTCGAAGCTTACGGTGAGCATGCTCTTGGTAAATCACAGTGCTTTGAGTGATTTAAAAAATTCAAAAGTGACGATTTTGACGTGAGAAACGAAGAACGTGGAAAACCACCGAAAAAGTTTGAAGACAGCGAATTGCAAGCATTGTTGGATGAGGATGACGCTCAAACTCAACAACAATTCGCGGATCAAATGTGACACGAGAAGCCATCTCCATATGTTTGAAATCCATGGGAAAGATCCAGAAGATGGGAAAATGGGCTCATGAACTGAATAAAAGACAGTAGGAAAACCGAAAAATCACTTGCGAAATGCTGCTCGCCAGGTACAAAAGAAAGTCATTTCTCGAATTGTGACTGGCGATGAAAAATGGATAAGTGGAAAAGTGGATTTTGAGAATCCTAAGCGTAAAAGATCATGGGTAATTCCAGGCGAATCATCGACATCGACTGCAAGGCCAAGGACGGAAGATAATGCTCTGTGTTTGGTGGGATCAGAAAGGTGTGATCTATTATGAGCTGCTAAAACCTGACGAAACCGTTAATATCGAACGCTACCGACAACAAATGATTAATTTGAATCAAGCTTTGTATGAAAAACGACCGGAATATCAAAAATGGCAACACAAGTGATTTTGCTTCATGATGAATGCACCATCTCACACACAGCAAAATTGGTCAAGGAAACGATTGAGGCATTTGGTTGAGAAATACTTTCGCATGCGGCTTACTCATGAGACTTGGCTCTGTCCGATTACCACTTATTTGCATCGATGGGACACGCACTTGCTCAGCAGCTTCACTTCTTACGAAGATGTACGAAAATGGCTAGATGACTGGTTTGGTTCAAAAGAGCAACAATTTTTTTGGCGTGGCATCCACAAATTGTCAAACAGGTGGAAAAAATGTATAGCTACCAATGGGCAATACTTCGAATAAAATATTTTTTATCATTTTCATGCAATAAACGTGTATTTTCTATTTAAAAAATTCCGGTTTCATATTTACATACCTGGTATATAGAGAAAAAGTTTTATGAAAGTTGTAGATTTTATTGGGAGAAAGAAGGTGGAAATAATAGATTTTTTTATAAGAGGCACTACCAAGGTCATGTCAAAGTCAACATGAATTTTTTTAATGGATCGCTATTTTTTATTGCATATTCTTGTAACTGAAACATTTTCAAAACACTATAATAAAATATTTTTCATGAAGTACTTTTCAAGTTATAAGACTTGAAAGTTACATTAGCATTATGCAAGGTATCCGACGGCTCAAACCTCTTGAATATTGTAGGTCCGTTATTTCTTTTCCCCAAGAAAATCTACAATATAAAACTTTTTCTTGTATCTTTTAATTTCTGAGATATTCGCCTAGGGCGATTAAAATGCCCCACTCTGCGTGTGTGCGTGCGTGCGCGCGCGCGGGGGTGGTGTGTGTGTGTGTGTGTGTGTGTGTGTGTATGTGTGTATACACTCGTCAACAAAATTATCGCATAAGTAAATTTGTAACAAAATTTCGCATAAATAAGTGTAACTCCGCAAAATGTAGTTGCATTCGAAAGTTTTTTTTTCACTTTCAAGGATAAAATATGTACTTTACGAAGCTTTCAATGGATTTTGAAATCTATCCTTACTCCTACCTGTCAAAGATAAAAATGTTTTTTTTTTAAGAAATTTGCATAGTTTGACGCTCTCTATGGGGTGCAGTAAATTTTTCTCGTAAAAATGTCTAATAACCATCAGTAAAACTTTTCTCTTACAAATTGAAAAAAAAATTAAGCTTAGTACGATTTTTTTTTAGGAAATAAGCTGTGTCAAACTTACCTGTGCATTTTATTCGATTATCGCCAGCATTAATATTATCCGATGGACACCACAGGGAGATTGCTGATCTGATTTCGCGCATGTGCGCGTGTGTGTGTGTGTGTGTATGTATGTGGAGGAGGGAGGGGATAAAGATATTTACTCTTTAAAATAGTGTATTTCCACCTCTTCTTCGAATGACCTCTTACATTCATACAAGCTCTAATTGAAGAGGAATTTCCTCTCCCTGAAGAGGAATTACTATATTCCATCATATTTGATGCAATATTGCTTCCAGTTGCTGCAGATTTGTGGGTAATTCGTTTAATTTTCGTGATTTTCTTCCAACTATATTTCACATGTTCAATGCAATTCAAATCCGCGTTCATTGATAGATGTTGTAGAATTTGTTATTTTCTTCGAGGAAATTAATTACAATTCTGGCGATATGTCAGCGAGCATTATCCTACATCAAGGTAAAATATTGAGATGCACATCCACCAATGAGCGCGGATCTGAACCATTGAACATATATGGGATAGAAAAAAAGACTATGAAGATTAGAGGAACAGCTAATAAATGCAACTAGAAGCAATATTGCATCGAATATATGGGAAATTTCCGCGCGCACAAAATCAAACCCGCAATCTTCCCATGGCGCATCGGGTAACACTAATGCTGGCAATAATTGAATAAAATGCTAAATTTGATATACTGTAAAAATACACACCTCGAAAAAAAATCATATTAATCACTTAGTTTAATTTTTTCTTTAATTTTTAAGAGAAAAATCCACGGTATTATGATATTTACGAGAAAAATTTGCTCCACCCCATAGAGACAACTATGCAATTTCTTACAAAAAAAAAAACGTTCTTATTTGAAAAGATGTCAGGTAGATAAGATATAATAGATTCAAAATCTATTGAAAGCTTCGCAAAGTACAAACCTTACTCTTAAAAATGAAAAAAAAGCTTTTAAATGTGACCATTTCTTGCGGAGTTACACTTATTTAAATTTATGCGAAATTTTAATATAATTTACCATAGAGTATAGAGAATAGGAACCGAACTTATAGACCGTCAAAAACGTGATCAAAAGTGGTCATCTGAATTAGTTCGATCGAAATATCGCTTTCGTTCCATGACAACACCGTTCTCGCAATTTGTATGATAGATCATACATACATATAAAGGGTGTTCCGTAAGTTTTTGCCAACCGCTTTTGTGTATATAGAGCAGACTAAATTAAGTCGAAAAGTCCTTATTTTGCAATTTTCGCAATAGTTAACAAGATATTAATTATTAAAAATTATCGAATATTGATCTTAAATAATTTTTTACTCAAATACTATCAACTTTACAGAAAAACTGCAAGAGACAAAAATTATTTATTTTCTTCTCATAAAGTTCTGAGAATTTTTTATCAACTGTTTAGTACTGCATTTTTTTATTTTTACCAACATGAGAAAATGATATTAAAAATTTCTAAAAAAATTCTCAGAACTTTATGAAAAAAAAACACCAATTTTTGTCTGTTGCTATTTTTCTGTAAAGTTACTGATAATATTTGAATAAAAAATTATTGAAAACCAATATTCCGTAATTTTTAGTAATTAATTTCTCGTTAATCATTGCGAAAATTGCAAAATGATAGAGGATTTTTTAATCTGCTCGGTTTAGTTTAATCTGCTCTATCTATATAAAAGCGGTTGGCAAAAACTTCGTATATTATAAAGGAAAGGCCTCTATTATGAGATACCGAATTCATTTTGGGTAAATGCTAGAAGTCTATAGACAGAATTTAAAAAAATAATAGGTCCTTTTGAAGGAAATTTAATAAGCTTTAAGATGACGTTACATAAAATTTAATTCAAATTCCATTTTTTTTAAATTAAAAAAATAAGCAAATCGCAGTCAAAAAATTGTGCTTCTTATATGAGATGCCCCGAGAAATCGATAGTAAAACGCGAAATATATCAGTATTCCAAAAACATTTTATTTAATATTTCTGAAATACAAACAAACACAGTGCGCGAAAAATAAGCAATAGATAATGCAATAGATTATATCCAGAACTTTTCAGGTAAGTAGTTGAAATCAAGCATCGCAGATATAGGCACTCGTTCATCCTGGTTGTCTTTTCTATTATATACCATAAAATAGCATTTATATTTTAACAACGATTTTCACTATAATATAGAAGCACGGATTATTTTATATTAGAAATACTTTGGATATCTCATATTACGATTTCCAATAACGATTTGCCTTATAATTTTACGTCATCAAATCTAACTTCTGTAATTAAACAATTCAACATATCCCGTATTTTTCTATTAGTAGACCTCTATCATGAAGAATTTATTGCCAAATATTTATTTTTATTAAATATTAAACAAGATTTAAATGCTCATCTCAATGAAACTTGAAGCATTCAAATTCTAAAATCTTGTTTTATAATGACTAGGCATGATGTAATAATGAATTTTCTACTAAAAGTTTTCAATCCAAGAGCAATAAATTCATAGTGGAATCAATAGATAGCGTTTATTAGTTTAGCAGAAGCGCCATTATCTCATACTAGGTGCCTATCTCATAATAGAGGGTTTTTCCTTTACACATATACACATATTATTACATACATATATTATTATACATATATTAGATGTACAACTTTGCTTCCGCCTTTTCCTATAGATGGCTTTAGCGGTAAGTGATGGTCGAAATAAATAGATCATAGACGTCATACAATAAACTTGGGCATCTGTCAACATAACCCCATAGAAACATTAATCGATTTGTGTCTGCATCATAAAGTTATTTTCGATTGAAAATGTCAGTTTACGAGCCAAATTCTCGTCATTTGCGGGAGGTTTTAATTTTTTGCTTCAATATGAAGAAATCTGCGGCTGAGGCTCATCGAATGTTCTCAAATACTTATGGTGAGGCCGCTG
>NW_012130135.1:584469-586031 GCF_000143395.1 Atta cephalotes
AAAATCGGCACGAACTTTCCGGACAACCCAATAGATGTATTATTTTCATTATTAATTAACAAAATTAAAAGAGAGTTTTCGATATATTTTACAAGTCACTTCCATTAATTGTAAGTATTATTTTATTAAAACACATATTTCCATATTAATATTTTTGCAAGATTTATTGTGTATTTTCCACTTCAATTTGAAATAAGGAGTGAATAAATAGGTTTAAAGATGGAATCACACGATGTTCGATTTCTTGAATGATAAGCATACACGCATGCATGCTTGCTTTGATACATACAGTCTAACGTTTGACAAATAATTATAAAATTAAACAATTACAATTACTTCTTACAATTGCTTCTTTTGATGCATGCAAGGAAATAAGCTATGATAATATATAATAAATATATATATATATAAGTCATAAATATATAGCATACAGCGTTCAATGCATGAACGAATTCTAACATACATCAGAGTACCTATTATGAAAAAAATCAGAATAGATTCCGATAAGAATTATTCAATTATTTCCTATGAAGAGATTTCTATTATGTTTTCTAGAGAAAACGAAATAATTTCAATCGGAATTCGTTCCATATTCCATGATAGGTACCGTAAACATATAGGATAGACTCCACATTCATATACTTTTCTATAGTATATGCTGAGTTTGACAGAACGAAGAAGCAAAATATCGGGGCAACTTATTTTTCTCTGCGCGTGCATTTATATCACTGAAAAAAATAAAATAAGATATAAAGTAAGGATAATACTCAAGAATTCTATCTTCCTCATTGATTTTGATAAAATTAAAACAGAAAATTATTCTAGCCTCACTTACATATTCTCATGTCTCTATGCCATCGATGTGAGATTTTCTAACCTGAATAGTCGTTAACTTCGACGATTAATATCTCGATCTAAGAGACAGAGCATCATTTTTTTTTTGCCAGATTTGTTCATTTTGTCCAAAAACGCATCGAATGAGCCTAATTTCATCAAAATCAGTGAGGAAGATAGAATTCTTAAGTATTATCAAAATAAGTTTATCGTAAAGATGCGCGTAGAGAAAGATAGATTACCCCGATAATTTGTCTCTGCAACGTTCCGCCAAACCCAGGTATATATAGCTAATGCTGGGCTTCTATGATAGGTGCCCAGAGCAGACATGACTATATGCATGCTATCATTCATCATCAAGAAATCGAGCATTGTGTAATTCTTTCTTTCTTTCCATCTTTAAGAAAACAATTCCCTAATGTTATGATGCATATCATGCCTAATGTACACAATCATGATGTACACAAAATATTATAATTTTCTTGTTCGAGTAATACATTTTATCTTAACGATAATTTTAAAATACACTTACTATAATTTAAGATAAATAGATATCCAAAAGAATTATAGAGCAACAAGAAAAAACTTTACTGTAAATATCATGAAATATATATATATATATATATATATNTNTATATATNTATNTATATATACTCTATATATATATAATATATATATATATATATACTATATATATATATATATATAATATATATATATTAATTAAA